>NW_028280923.1:597500-846250 GCF_059751285.1 Brachycentrus maculatus
TGGGAGGACAAACAATGCGTCGGAAGACGTAAAAAAGATGGTCCGATGACATAGCCACTGTGGGGGGTATAAGCTGGCTGCAAGCTTCCAAAGAAGAGTAAATCATTTACGTATGTAAAGTGATTACTTAAACCAGCCTATGACGGTCGTCAGCCCCGTAAATGCCCAGACTTTCATATTCTTCTTCACCTTTGATGAGATGTCAAAAAATAATATGATAAAGAAGAGGCCTATATCCAGCAGTGGAGGACAAAAGGAAAAAGACGAAGTAAATGCTACTCTTCTTCTTCTTTTGCTTGGTGTTGACCTTTTGGCCTGTTATTCAAGAAGCCTCGTGGCCTGTTTTTAGCCTCTTCTTTAAGCCCTTGTAAGGTGCCAAGTAAATGCTTTAAATATTACAAATATTAAAAATTATATTCTTTCACAGGTTGAGGATCCGTGGGATATCAAAAAACCAATGAGCGCTGATCACAGTCCGACCGTTTAAGGGAATCCACTCACTGTGAGATTGACAGTTTGATTGCGCCAATATACCCAAGGCGAGCCGCGTGCCATGGGCATGGGAACATTGTTATAATTTCGCGAGCGGACGTACTACACTCAGATGGAGGATAAAGAACTATTGTTGGATCTAGTTGGCCGTTGGTCCGTTTTGGAAGAGCGATCGAGGGAAATCGTTATCCGGGTTGAAATTTATAGTTTGGTAACGTTAGAACCGGAGTGTTTTATTTCCATGCTCACATTTTAAATGTGTCCAATTCTATGTTAGTCTCCACTTCAGAATTATTTCTAAAAATATTAATCTCTCAACACAGTTGATGAAGAAAATGGAGCTCTAGGTATTTACTGGGCTTACGATCTTTCTATAGGCTGGCTTATGTAATCACTTATAATTTGGTAATGTTAGAACCGGAGTGTTTAATTTTCAGACTCATATTTTAAATTTGTCCAATTCTGGGTTAGTCTCCACTTCGGAATTATATGCAAAAATATTAATATCTCAACACAGATGAAGAAGATAACTGAATTCTGTTTTTTACAGGGCTTAGGATCTCTCAAAGGCTGGTTTAACTAATCATATCAAAGTTGTACAGGAGAAAGTAACCAACTAACAAAACTTAAAATGTTCAGGAGGGCCATTTAAGTCACTTTTGCTTGGCAAGAAAATAAACATCGATGCAGTTAGTCATTTTTAACAAGTCAATATATTATACTTCCAAGTTTAAAATCCTTTGGGATTTTTTTCAGGGCACTATTAAGCTAGTAAGATATCAAACAGTCAATGATCACGTTTTTTCTAAAAAATACACTTGGTCATTATCTCCTGTATGACTACGATAATATATAGATTTGTAATTATTTTCAAATGTCGTTTTTCAATACTACGTACACGGCGTCCAATTTTGGGTTTGTTTCTCCTTATGAGCTATTTATATTAATATCTCAACACAGATAAAGAATAATATAGAAGCCTGGGTATTTACAGGGCTTACGATCTGCCATAAGCTAGCTTGAGTAATAACTTACAGTTTGGTGATGTTAGAACAGATCTCTTGTGATTTCCAAACTAATATTTTAAGTTTGTAAATTTTTGGCTTTGTCTCCACATAGAAATGTTAGTTTGATATCAAAATAAAGAAGAATATGGCAGTTTTGAAATTAAGGGTTTACGGCTGGTCATAGGCTGGTTTGAGAAATCACTTTAAGTTTTACGCGTGTAAAATTTACCATTCTACTCATGATCGACAACCATGATAATAAAATTTCAAATGTTTAATTATGCTTCAATTGACACTTTCTTGGACATGGTACTTCTTTACGTGTATAAACACTTTAGCCAATGTATGACAGGTCGTAATCCCTGTTAATACCCAGACTTCCATATTGTTATTGACTTCATTCACCCAGATTTGTGAATAAAGATTTGGACAAACTAAAAATATCCTTATAAATATTACGACATTTGGAACTGTCAAGGAATTTCTCTAATTTCAATTGGAATAGGTGTTTTTTTTGGAGTGTATCACTTAATTGTGGCCGCTCTGCCAAAAAAAAACACATAAAAAGTGTAATTTGGAATACAGTCGCTTTTATTGTGGAGGTGCACATGACGTCAGAGTGGCGTGGGGCTCTGCCCCCTGGCGCTCCGCGGCGGTCTCCCTTCTAATCAGCGGATGAAAGGTGTTCATTGTGCACGCGCAGAAGGCTTTATATAAATATTATGTATGGGGAATGGGGAAGCCTGATAAGCCAGCAAACGTCCTCTCGAGATTTTAAATTTAACATAGCGATTGCAAAAAAGTCGGTCACTATGAATACTTGAAACATTAAAAGTTTTTTTTTCCATTTGAAGCTTAAAAACTCACTTATCTTAAAATTTTCTCACTGATATTCTTATCATCCGTATCAAAGATAATACTTTTTTTATAAATTGTTGAAAGTAATACATTATTTTTATGATTTTTGTATGAAACACTTATTATTTTGCTTCTTTTATTCATCTTCCCTACTTCAAATATTGATAGTTTTGACCGTACATACTGGTCATCAGTCTGATAATGTCGGTGACAACTAAATCCGGTCACTTATCAAATAAAATAAATGTGGAAAATGCTTTATTTTTGTTTTCATTATAATTTTTAATATCAGTACAAAACTTAAGTTAAACATATATATTTTACCTTTCTTTCCTCCCTCCTTCGTTCCACATGTCCAAATGATTTTATCGCACTTTTTTTTAAAAATTTCATTGATAACTATTACCCTGGTATGCATATGTGAGGAAAATGGAACCATACAGACTCCCCCCATATTGCTCTGCACGGCCAATCCCAAGATAGCCGACACCCAGGCAGACCAACAAAGATGGATAAGTAGCTGGGAATCGACATAGCAGGAGGCTCATTTCTCTTAAAAACAGGCCACAAGGCCTACATCAAGAAGTAGAAGATAATGATAACTAACAAAATTTTGAGTGCGTCCAAATACTTGTTCACAAATCTTGATTATCTTTGATAATAATAGTTATTTCATATTATTTTTTGATATCTTAACATGAAGAACACAAACTCCCATATTCTTCTTCGTCTATGTTGAATTGTCAAAAAAGAACAAAATGATAATGATTATCTCAGACTTGCATTCATCCCTTTGAACATCTATCATGTAATATTTTTGGCCGCACATTTTTTTATTTTTTATTTATATACATCTAGATCTTTTCACGAACGTTTCACCTCTAGTACTATTATATCTGTGCCAGGGTGAAAAACATTTTAGAAAAGAAATCCATCTTAAAAATACGCCTTAAAATTTATCGTGAAGCTAGCCTTCCTCACGAAATATTTTAAAACGTAGTTAATGCAATAAAATTCCATAATGCGGCAGGAAAAAAAGCGGCCAAAGTTGAAAGGAGAATTCCTGCTGGGAACCTTTAACCTTTGTAGTGCCATCTATCGGCAACTCGGCACCCCCGCCTGATGCCCGATGCATGGTGCCTTACTCATCCCTCATCAAGTCAGGGGTCCAAATAAATCCACATTTTTTTTTATTTCACAACTAAATCGGAATCCTTGTCTATATCCATTATTCAAATGAAATTTTTCATGCAAGTATTTAATTTCATACGAGTCACAGACTCCAATAAGACCAAAAATTTAAATATTTTGTACATGAAAAGCGTTGTTAACTTTGTGGTATGGTAATACTCGTATAATCTTCCTATTAATCTTTTTAACTTTCGCTATATTTTATTCTTGCTGTTTACTTTTGATTCATTTAACATTTGCGAAATTTTGTAAATGGAATATTATAATTACCTGTTTTATTTGTAATTCATTATTGAAAATTTATTTTTATTAATGTTCTGTTAAATTTATAAATTAATAAAATAAAATAAAATAACGGTCTCATTATTCATTGTACACTTTGCGTAATACCACTTTAATAAACACTAATTCGTGGCTACCGGTTTTGGAACAATCAGTCCATCATCAGGTCATTAAAATGAAATTATTACCTTCTATAGATTTTTTTTTCAAAGAGACAAATAAATCACAACAAGAATATTTTTACCAGTGGGCTTGAAGTAAAAGTCTTTCGATGTCATAGATTGATTCGGTAGTCACTTTGTGGTAAAATCTATCCATTTTCAATTTCAGTTTTACTCAGTAAATAACACTATTTCTTTAAATCTATTGTAACACGTGTTTCAATGCATTCCGCATCATTCTCAAACACCACATACCGAATGCGAAATCCATCGAAACACGCGTCACTATAAATTTTAAGAAATAGTCGTATTTACTAACAAAACATTTTTTAACATCTCAACATAGATGAAATCTGGGAATTCACGGGGCTTACGACCCTCATAGGCTGGTTTGAGTGATCACTTTACACACGATTAACATTCACCAATTCTACCCATGATTGACAACCACACTACTAAAATTCTTGGAACTCCTTCGTATATTGTTCAAATTCGAAACGTAGTGCTTGAATTCACCACAATTTTACTAGAGACATCTATGGTGAGATGATAGAAGCTTTTTATTGAGTACAAACTCTTTCATTTATGTAAGGTCTTAATCCTGGCTTATATATATATATATATATATATATATATATATATATATATATATATATATATGTATATATATATGTATATATATATATATATATAAATATATATATATATATATATATATATATATATATATATATATATATATATATATATATTATATATATATATATATATATATATATATATATATATATTTATATATATATATATATATATATATATATATATATATATATATATATATATATATATATATATGTATATATATATATATTTATATATATATATATATATATATATATATATATATATATATATATGTATATATATATATATATATTTATATATATATATATATATATATATATATATATATATATATATATATATATATATATATATATATATATATATATATATATATATATATATATATATATATATATATATATATATATATATATATATATATATATATATATATATATATATATATATATATGTATATATATATTTAAATAACTGTTGATTTTAGATAATCCAGATTTGTTACAGAAAGTAATTGGACATACTCAATATGTTGTAAAAAAACTTAAATTAAAAGTTGGCGTTGATTTGTTCTTATTATATAGAGCCAGGGTGGAATGTTCTACCGGCTGTTCAAAAAGTCTCTGACCATAAAATTTATTTGAAGGAGATAAAAATAAAAAATGATATTAATACACCGGTGACCAGCGGACAGAATTTACAGCCATTCTCAAACGACATTATAAATAAATTGTTTTAGTAGCCACCCGTAATAAGGTCCCCTTGCGTTCCTTCTGAACCAGCGTGTGGCCATTAATGGGCTCGGTTCCCCAGATTGCGTCGGGCGACCACAGGACCAGGACACAATGTTGAATTGTTTAATTGCGCCGCATTTAGTGCCGCGCGGAAAGGGTTAAGGCGGTTAACCGCGACGCAGATTGGCTAATTTTGTAATTACAATGTTCAAAGTTTCTTTTTTACGTTTTTATTTTATTTAAATTCACTTGGTAAATACCACTATTTAAATAAAATTAAAATAACTCATATAATTGGAGATAATCCAGATTTTGTGAACAAGTATTTGGACACACTCAAAATGTTGTAAAACCACTATTTAATATATGTATTCATTTTTAAATCAAACACAGAGTCTACTAAGTTGTATTTTATAAAAAAAAACACAAAAAATTATATTGTGACAACTGTTTCGCCTAGTTATGGCATTTTCAAACGAATGTGAAGATTAAATGGACTGACTGTCCTTATATCGTAGTCATACAGGTGAAAGTGACCAAGTGCATTTTTTTACAAAAACCTGGTTATTGACTATTTGATATCTTACTAGCTTACTGTTGTCCTGAAAATCATCTCAAAGGATTTTAAACTTGTAAGTACAATATATTGACATGTTAAAAATGACTAACTGCATTGATGTTTATTTTCTTGCCAAGCAAATGTGACTTAAGAGGCCCCCTGAACATTTTACGTTTTGTTAGTTGGTCACTTTCTCCTGTACGACTACGATATAGCTATACAATTCTAGGTACTAAGGTAGTAGTTTTAACGTGTGCAGTAATAATTTACGGGAGACAACAATAGTTAATGGGGAATGTAGGTACGTACCCTTCGTTTGTAGAATCCGAATAAGTATCTAAAAATCATAATTTTTGAGTTGATACAGTTTTGTTCTAGGTAGGTGTGCGATATGTGAATTTTTTTAAACTGGAATGTGTCAAATACCTGTTTTTTGTTACTCGTTATTGTAAATATATTTATGTAACTGTTGTGTAAAATTTCCAAAAAAAAAAATAATAACAAATTACCAACATTTTAAATTGTGTCCAAATACTTGTTCACAAAATCTGGATTTTCTCAAATTACAGCAGTTATTTTCATATTATTAATAATATGAAAATAACTCCTGTGATTGGAGATAATCCAGATTTTGTGAACAAGTATTTGGACACACTCTAAATGTTGTAAATAAATTATCTGGTCAAATTATAAGCTTAAATAATAAAAATAAAAAAATTGTATTTTCTGGCGTTTCTCATGTGTGTGATTATAATCCAGGATTCGGACCTCACATACTAATATAAAAGTTTCTGCTTAGTAAAAAGCTTCTTTACATATCACCAATAGATGTCTCTAGTGAAGTTCTAGTGATTCAAGAACAAGGTTTCTAAACTGGTTCATATATATAGAACTTCCAAGAATTTGATTACTGTGGTTGTCAATAATGGGTAGAATTGGTGAATGTCACACGTGTGTAAAGTGATCACTTAAACCAGCCTATGACGGTCGTTAGCCCCGTAAATGCCCAGACTTCCATATTCTTCTTCATCTTTGATAAGATGTCAAAAAATAATAACAAAATACCATTTAAAATGCGTGTATTTTCACGCCTGTAGGCATGTACCAATTTTATGGGCCTCTTATCACCCTTGAAAAAGCGTGTCACGCTTAACAAATTATTTAATATGCGTAAACCGGCGACAAACGTTTATCATTAGTCCTGGATCCTAGATCCTTTGATAGTGTCACTTTGGGTGTGTAAACACCTTCACAACCGGACGAAATGCGATTCAAAATATTTGTCAACACTTTCGGAGTCTCTATTCGGTCGGTCCTTTTTCAGACGTAGAAGGAATCATAAATATTAAAATATGTAAGGTTATTAATAATAACAAGAAAGAGGTCCTTTGTTATATATAAAAGGACGAATCCTTCGCTCCTAGACTGCGTTTGATATCCTTTGGAATGTTTCAGAGATGGTATGCAAGAAAAAAGTGTGACTCTTTGAGGTGCCAGCAAATAGTTTTGACATTTTTGTTAATTATCTTTATTTTAATTTAAATATAAAAATAAAACACTTCACTTTTATTTATTTACACGCCCAAACTAACTTATGTTGTTATAATGCTTATTTCAGCCTTGTATTATTTCCTTATATAACCATTTGACATAAATAATACATTTTTTTGCTCACATCTGCCTACTGTCACATATATATATATATATATATATATATATATATATATATATATATATATATATATATATATATATATATATATATATATATATATATATATATATATATATATATATATATATATATATATATATATATATATATATATATATATATATATATATATATATATATATATATATATATATATATATATATATATATATATATATATATATATATATATATATATATATATATATATATATATATATATATATATATATATATATATATATATATATATATATATATATACATATATATATATATATATATATATATATATATAAATATATATATATATATATTTATATATGTGTGTGTGTGTGTATTTGTAAATTCATATTTTGCACATACAAAATATATATATAGGTACCATGTATCGAAATTTATGTTAAAAATGACATAACAAATTCTATACTTTTTTGTCCTGCAGGGATTTCATGAATATATTTTTTTTTGTATATTGATGACCAGTATATTGATGTGTCGGGTTGTGGTCCCGTGGTTAGTGTCGCGGACTCTTAAGTCAGAGATACCTATGTCTAATAATGAGCCGCTTATGCTCACAGAAATAGTATGAAATTGAAATATTTTTATAAATAATAATAACACAAATATTTATCTTTAAAAAAACAAAGAACTTTCAGAGTGCACCTCAAATTAATATTTCAAATTCGGTAAATCACGTGGCTTCTGATGGGAGGCTGAAAGGCAATGGCCAAGAAAAGGTCTCGAATAAAGGCCACTCCAAATATATAAAAATTAATAACCCGATATATGTAAAATATTATAAACAGTTAGCCCAATAAGCGCTACAAAGCCATTTTATAAACTCAATTCAAAAGAATAGAACATTAGAATTCAAACTTATGGACTCAATGCTTTTTGGGCCTTTCAAAGCTTCTCAAAATTCTCTTCGTTATTTTATAAATAACCTTATGGAAGCATTTTAACGAATGTAATTTATAGCGGTGATACAAATTATAATTACTTGTAGTATTTACTTTTTTTGTAAATAAATTTCATACAAAAATTCACTTCAAACCCTCGTCCGCACCCGATGAGGGTTTAAAGAGAATTTTGTGCATAGGGTACATAGGTTTAGTGCATAGGGTACATTAATTTAGCGCATAGGGTACATTTTATAAACGCAGTGTTATCTTGATCGCTAACACATGAAGGAAAGGTAATCAGCCCTCCGCTTCCAGTCCAGGGTAATATTGAATAAATATTATAGTGAAAAAAAAACAAATAATTTTTTCACCCTCCCCCCCCCCGGGGATCGAATCCGGGACCTCCAGAACGGTAGCCAAACGTTCTGACCATTACACTACTGAGGCAGACGAATTCTTCTTCAATTATGTTAAATTGTCAAAATTTAAATATTTTATGATGATATTTCGTAACTCGTGAAAGAACCATCGATTTTTGTTGTATATTTTATATTATTTGGTTAACATCAGCAACACATATCGCTCACTCCTTTCAACAACGTCATTTATCAAAAAAATGATTTTTCAGGTGATCATTTTTAAAGTTTCAAAATAATGTTTTAAAAATAAATATCAAGCCATTTATTGAACTTTTTACTACGCAACAAACCATTTTAGGTAGAACCTGAAGATTTTTTCTCCATTTGAAAAATATTTAGTTTATTTAAAAAATATTATTAAACAATACCTTTTCTTCAAAATGCAAAAACAACACATTCTGCCCTGTAGCGGGTAAATATTAAGTTAAAAATATGCCTCTTTTTCTGGGATATAGTACATTTTCTGGGCATTCCGAAAACATGCAAAACTGAAAATTGACGATTTTTGATTTATGACGTTCTTGAAAGGAGTGAGCGATATAGCTCACTCCTTTCAACAAAGTCAAATATCAAAAAACTTGATTTTTCAGGAGATCGTGATATCACGAAAAACGTGAAATTACATTAACTTTAAACATAAAGAGTAAATACACTCACGAGAAGGCATACGCTATAAAACTTAAAAAGTTGAATCCTGAGTAGGGTCGTAGCTAAATTTCAGAGTCACTTGGACGTTAGGTTAAAAAAAATATTTAAAAAATAGTGGAGACATACATACAATGCAGAGAAAAATAGTTTAAAGATCTTCAAAGGACAATATGCTCACCATTCGACTTTTCAACACAAATTTGCCGCAATTGAATGTATTTCAAAATATTTAAATACAGATTGAGGATAACTGACTTAAAAGTACCTGTCACACGCTGCATCTGTATGGCATGGCTAGATTCCATTTCGAATCGGTCCCGACAGAAAGGAAGAATAAAATATGGATGGAAAGAGTTTATTAAAGCGGTCCTGTGTCACACAGGGGTGCAGCCGGCAGCGGCCAGCGGGGGGCGAGCGGCGACAGCTGGGGGCAGAGAGAGATACAGCCCTAGGAGTATGTTTTCAACAATCAAATTATACAGAAACTAAAACAGCACCGGTCCCCAAATGAGCCCGAGTAGATATATGTTTGTTAGTTACTTACAACATTTTGAGTGTGTTCAGATACTTTTCACAAATCTGGATTATCTCCAATTACAGGAGGATTTTTCATATTATTTTTTGACATCTCATCAAAGATGAAGAAGATTGGCGTTTCTCATGTCGCTCACTCCTTTCAACAACGTCATAAATAAAAAAAACGTGATTTTCAGGAGAACGTTTTTAAAGTTTAAAAATATAACACAATGTATTAAAAATAAATATCAAGCCACTTATTGAACATTTTACTGTGCAACAGTTCTATTTAGGTAAAACCTGAAGAGTTTTTCCCCATTCGAAAAATATTTCGGATATGACAAAAAACAATTAAGCAATACCTTTTCTTCAAAATGCAAAAATAACACTTTCTGCCCTGTAGCGGGTAAATATTAAGTTGAAAATATGCCGCTTTTGCTGGGATATAGTACATTTTCTGGGCATTCCATTAAAAAAAATTATAAAAGATTTTACTATGGACTAAAGGTGGACGACAACAATACTGATGATCTTCTGGAAGAACACAGTCAAGAACTGACCACTGAAGTGGTGATGGAGTTGGATGCATTATGTTTCACAGCAAGAAGTTTTGGAGGAATGTTTTTCAGGGGAGAAGGTTGAATCAAAAGCAGAGCAATAATTTTCTGGTGCCACAAGAAAAGCGCTAAGGTTGTGAAAAATCATAGTCAAGAGCTGGCCAACGAAAAGCTGGTGGTCAGCTCTTGAAGTGTTTGTTGGTAGAGAAGGAAGTAGCAGAGTAACAATCTTCTGGTGCGATAAGAAAAATGCTAAAAGCAAGGGAAACTGTTGCATCGTACATTGAGAAGCATCAACCTTATAAGGAGGTGGCTATGCGTTCTACAAATTTATTGAAAAACGTATAAGCCTCACCCCTACCTAGACTCCATACCAAGGAATATTTTTATTTTTATTTAATTTACTTTTTTTATTTTTTATTTAAATTTTAATTTACTTTGTTATTAAAAAAAATATAATTGTAAAACGAACTCCCTCTCTAAACACAAGTATCTACTTAACTAGAGAGGTAGAAACGTTATATTTGAAATGTATTGTATATTTACCAACTATTTTGTATTATTAAAATATGTATTTTGTAACAATTTTTTTTTTAATAATTGAGAATGCTGTGTCAGAATTTTCAACATTTTTTTTTCAGCAGTTTCAAGCGCACGCAAAAACAAATGTTTATATCTATAAATAAATTAGAAAGAATAGATGGGCATGAAACGCATTTTCGTTTTTTTACATTGATTAACATCGGAAAATTGTATCGCTTGGTTGAAAAGTGTTTCGCGTAACGAATTATTTTCGTTATAAGAGGTTCCACCGTACAGTCACATTTTATAGTATAAATTATTCTTTTATTTATTATTAAATCAGAAACTTATGATGAATATGTATACATACTTATTTTATTAAACAGTATACATGTTAAACTACAGTATCAAATTATTTCATTGCAGTTAGAGCTTTTTGTAAGTCCGTTGATAGCTCAACAAAATACGCATTTAGTCCTCATTGTATTATATTAAATATAGCCATAAAACCCTATAATTACCGTAACGGGGTCTTTATACCCCACATTCGGCTTCCCATGGCGTATAAAACATTTCCCATTAATAGTTTTAAATGGAACCAGCAATCATAAGATTAAAATACAGAACTTTACAATGTTGTCATCTCGATTCGGGGATAATATTTTTAAAATTAGGATCTAGTTTTGTTACAATGGGTCTTTGTTACCGACAAAAACTGATAAAAACCATTCAAAGGGTGGATAAATGATGATCGAATAATTTTTATTTTTATTGTTAAATGTTCATCGAGTAGGTTTTATATAAAAAGAAGGTAATTATTTAGCTTGGAGGTTGTCAGAGAATTATGGAATCTTTAAGCCTATTATGAAATTCCATTTAAAGCTTTTCAAAGTCCTAAATCATTCTATCTTTTATCCTTACATATATCAAACCCTTAAAAAAGATAATCTTGGAAATTATTTTAAGCTATTTTTAACTAACTTACCATCGAGCCGCTTCACCGCAGGGGTAGACAGAGAGAATAGAACGCCTTACCAATCTGTTTTTGAAAACAATCTTTGCATCTATCATAACCGTGTATCTCCTCAAATATACCCGCTGATTTTTGTGACTCCTGACTTGACCACATATAAGTATTTGAAATACACACAACACGACCAATTATGGCATTTTTGCGTGAAAAGTTTCCTGGTCGCGTAATTTTACGTTTTGGCGACGTCAATTGGCCACCAAGATCATGCGATGTGACTCCGTTTGAATGTTTTCTGTAAAGCTACGCAAAATACCATGCTTATGCGAATAATCTCCGAGCTCTAGACGCATTTAAAAACGACATTACTCAAGTTATGGCCGAGAAACCCCCCGAAATGTGGGAAAAAGTGTTTAAAAATGTCCTCAAAAGAATCGCATGCGTCGAATCTTTCCGAGGTGCCATTTGAATGATATTGTTTTTCACACTAAATGGCAAAGTCCAAACTTTATAATGAAATAAAATTTTCATAAAAAATGTGTCGCTGTCTGTGTTTTATTTAGCTTTTTTTTCGAAACCGAAAAATGAATGACCCTTTACTTGATAATGCCAAGTTTTCTCTGTTGCTATTGCCTCCTAAATTTCTGTTACTGTGTATTCTTCACTCATTCAATTCACATGCCAAAATCATCTCACACATCTTTTTTGATTAATGATATAGTCAGATAGGGAAGACAATTCTGGAACACCCATGTCAATAAGATGGAAGAAAACAGACTGACCCGAATCGCTCTTCAAGAGAACCATCTGGAAGACGTCCAAACCGATGGCGTAACAGCTAGCAGTCCACGTCACAAGAGACAGATAATGGAACAGACAGATCCGCGGATCTATGCAAAAGAAGACGAAAAAGAAAAATAAACTAACATTTGTAGCTGTACGCCGCATTTAACATGTTAACCCTTTGTTCAATACGATTTTATTTTAATTTTAATAATTCATGTAACAGACAGATCCTCGGATCTATAAGAAGGAAAAAGAAGAAGAAGATTTTCACACATCCATAAATCTTCTTCTTCTTTTTCTTTTTCTAGATCCTAAGGATCTGTTTGTGCCTCCGCTTGTAGCTTTTGGGATATTGACTCCCAGCTGTCTTTCCACCTTTTTGGATGTTTGCCTGAGGGTCTGCGTCCTTCAGGGATTCATTGAAGGGTGATACGTGGAAGTCTGTCGTCTGACATTCTGTTTACATGATCATTCCATAAATGTGAAACAAAATTGTATCTCGAAAATTGTATTTTCCATTAATTTCGCCACTTAGTTCATAAAAAATTGCTTTGCAAGAGAAGTCTCCCAGGAAACCTAGATGCTTTTGTATCAGATCTGGGAATGCGGTGGGACAGCTTTCAAATCATCCAAAAATGTGGTGAATAAGTTTATAAATAAAATAAAACGCTCTTCTAACGAGAAACTTCTCAAAGCTTTTTCAGTGCTTTAGAGCTTTATTCTCGCGGTAAGTAATACGTCTTCGCAGCGACACGAAGAATCCATTTACTGTAACATAATACCCCGCCAAGAGAGAGATAAATCCTTTTGACGTCGCGCCCCACGCGTAGGTCACTCTGAAAAATGTCCTTACAAGACATTCCGTCTTCCCTCATGAAATCTAAGAACAACGAAAGATGTAAATACATTCGACCCTGCACTGGATTATTTATACATTTGCCATCAACCTTGTGGAATAAGATGAAGATTTAAATATAAAAATAAAACAATATTTCGAGGTAAATTAATTTACTTATGAGTAAATTAATTTAAAAATTGTCAAATTATAAGCTAAAATAATAAAAATGAACATGTTTAAAATTTATATAACCGTTCTTTCCTCACTCATACGTTCCACATGTCCATACCATCTCAACACGCCTTTCTTAATTTTATCGATAATGCTTATCTCAGCTTTGCATTCCTTCCTTATTTCACTATTCGAACATCTATCATACATCGTTTTGTCGCACATTCTTCTGCGAGATCACGTTTCGACTGCATTCAGTCTACTTTCATCCTTCTTTTGCCAACTCCATGTTTTACCTCCATACATTACAGTTGGAACCAGGACTCCGTTGTGTACTGCCAGTTTAGCTTCCGCTGATAGGTTTTTATTTGCTACGAAAATGGAACTATGAAAAACTGTGAAAATGGTTTTAAAAATAAATATTGTAAAAGTTACCTAAGTCTATTATATTAACAAGTCTTAGAGTGTTTCGAAATGATTATCGTCAAATTGTCGTTTCCGATCATCTGCCGGGTAAGATTTGATAAGTATCCTCCTCAGTGGAATTCCGTGTCTTTTAGTACATCTTTTACATACCTTCATATACCAGTTAGTCTTCCTTTTATTTTCTACCGACAAGGCGCGCGACGTTCACATAATAATACTGCCTTCAAAGCTTCGTGAATGGACACAGAGCCTACTCAGAATAATGGTAAAGTTCCAACCCTTCTCTGCCTATGCAATGTAAAAAATACCCCAGTCGAAATGTCTCATTTTTTCAGTCTCATAATTTTTTAAAAACATTTTGAGTATGTTCAAATACTTTATTTCTTTTATTTACAGTCGTAGCCAATTTGTACATAATATATTACACGTACATTTTACGATTAATTAATATTTTTCTTCTATTCAAATATATTATTGGTTACAAAAGTACTTTTCTAAACAAAGATAAACATTGAAAAAAACCAGGAATTTTGCATTAGCCTAAAATATTGTAATAATTATTGCTTTATTTGTAGTTAGGAAGTGACATATTCCAGATATCGATGTGGTCCGCAAAATCATTGTTGAGATTTTGCATTCGGTGTATAGGAGTATTGAATACAGACACTGTCCGGCTGTTATTACAATAAAATATATGACGGTTTCTCGTTTTTCTGGTTAGGGCGAAAATATTCATCATTTTCAATACTTGTTCACAAATTTAACATACTTCCAAATAAAAGGGTCTCTGCTAAATAAAATCTTTCCTAATCCAACCATAGATGCCTCTAGTGAACGCTCATGTAAAGTAAAATAAGATTAAGGATATATTTATATGAATTCCAACAAACAAAAAATTGTGCGTTTGTCAAACATATCATCATCCGGGGTTCGGATCTTGCATACAGCTAAATAAAAGCTTTCTCAATCCAACTGTAGATGGCTCCAGTGAACTCACATATACATTATCATGAGATTAATGATATATGTAGGAGTTGTGATAACCATTCCATCATCAGGTCAACTGTAGACAATTTACAGTTATCTTGACGATGATGATGGTTATTCCGAAGTTGGTAGTCTATGTAGTAGTATTTTTAAGTGGTATTACCATAACAATGCTTTTAAAATACAAAATATTATATTCTCTCCGCCTACCCCTACGGTGAAGCGGCGTGATGGTTAGTTAGGTAGTTTTCCAAATATACTCTCCACACTCTCCCCCTCATTCATCGTTCACTTTGTGTAATACCACTTTAATACTAAGTGAAAGATGAATGATAAGGAGAGGGTTATATTACCATACCACAAAGTTAAAAATGCTTTTAATTTACAAAATACATATATCTTAGGTTCTTTTTTGCGTAGCCTGATTAATTTTGTAAAATAAAACTAAATAGCCGGTGTTGGGTCTAAATGACACGGTGCAGCCATTCGAAGGTTAATGTATGCAGATTGAAGATGGCATTGTTGTTGCCGAGTATTGTATGGGGCACCATGAGTCGCAGTAATGTTATTTGTCCCGAGTCCAGCTTTCTCGTGGGCGTGGCTACTTATCAGACCCGCCTAGACGTACGCCCATTCCTCTCCATGGTCGTTCGTAAAGAAAAAATCAAAACATTAATAAACCCAACATCACGTCACAAAATGCATTCGGTAAGTGGCATAACGCAGTAATTTTAAATAAAGAATTTTTCACCACTTCCACATTCATGAATTTCCTCATACATACTTGACATGATCAAGAACTTGATCGTAATCCTCAGTCTTCGAGGAAGAGGAGAAAAGGCGAAGATTGTTGTTTGTGAAGACCTCTGCCTACCCTAGCGGCTGCGGGGAAGCTACGTGATGCTTAGTTAGTTATTTCTTGAATGTTTTCCGCAGATACTTTGAGGTACATTTTATAAAATCTTTATAAAATTAATAAACCTTGTTTTCACCACATTTTTTTTATTAATACAATTTAACCTACCGGTTTAAGCAATACATTGTCATCATCAGGGTTTATTTTAAATCAAAAACATTAAAATAATTTCACCAAAAACTTCTACACACTCAATAAAAATCCTAAATGTTATTTTTATTATTCATTGCAATGAATGTTTTTGGTAAAATTATTTTGTTTTTCATTTAAAATAAACCCTGATGATGACAATGTTTTGTAGAAACCGGTAGGTTGAATTGTATTAATAAAAAAAGTAGTGAAAACATAGTTTATTAATTTTATAACGATCTTAGTTAGTTGGTTTTTGATACAGGTCTAGAGTTTTTTTTAATAATTTTTAAAAAAACAATGGTTAAACACCATTTAGGAAGTCTTCTTTTTTCTTCTTCACGTGTCACGTCGAGTTCCCCCGACGTTAACTATCACTTGTGAGAATGTGTCTCTATTTTACACATTCCGAAACAGCTCCTAGACGCTTCGTACTCCTGTCCACTCGTGTATATTATGGAACCAGGAGATCCACCTTCTTCCGACAACTCTTCGATCTTCAACCTTGTCGTTAATGATCAGTTGCAGTAGCTTGTACTTTTCACCTTCTAGCATATGTCTCAAATGGAACACTTTCTCGGTTTTATATTCGATATTAGTTATTTGCTATGTCTCTTTAGAGAACTCTTCCATTGGTGTGTGTCCGTCCAGGGTATCCTTAATTTATATTTTGGAATTTAGAAATTCACCTATTAAAAGAACGCATTCATTCAACAAAGGCTCTAAAGGCGACTCGATTGATTCATCGACATCTTGATTGTTGACTTCCAACTTTACTTCATTTATCATTGAAACTGTTTAATTTGTGATTTCTCTGTCTATTTTGGCGACACGAGAACTATAGTTTATCAAACAAAAGACGAAGGTCGAAAAATGTGCGTAAGTCGAAAGTTCGAAAGTCGAGAGCCGCCTGTATGTTTACATATTCATGGCATGCATGTAAATTGTGAATCCACGCCGGCACTGGAATGGTGACGGCAGTCAACAAAGGCCTTTGGCATACCGCAAGTCCATGCTTGTACAAACACTGACATTGTACTCGTACCAACTACAGGTGTACACCACGTGATTGGTCACGTGGTACAACTGTCACAAACACAATCACAAATCAAACATGATGCGCATTAATACAAGGTGGGCCAAATAAAAATGACCCGGAGAACAGAACAGAGAGTTGCGAAGAAACACCGCAAAGGAAAGGAAATAGTTCATTACCTGCTTGTAGCAGATGTTGAAAACGACTACCATTCGGACTCCTGGTTAGCAATGAACGGGAGGCAGATCTAAGCGAAGCTTCCAGAATCGCATTTTCATCAGAAATGTGAAATCAATGGATTGGATATGGATATCTGCTTTATATCTGATGAGATTGTAGCAATTTCAGAAATCCGGGTTTGATCTGCCTCCGCAACTTGCTGCTCAGGGCACAAAGGTGAAAATATACCTTTGATTGATAACTTATGTTAATTATTTGAGTCAAAACTATTAGGCGTTGGGTAGTTGAATAGAACAATTGGTAATTTTTAGTAGATGACTGAAGGATCCAGGGCAATGGTCACGGAAATCAAATGGTACGGAAATCAAAAGTTAAATTCACAGGTCAAGGTCTTTGCATAACAGCAAAATAAGCCTGTACTTACAAATAGCACTTACGACAAAAAAAATAGCATCCTTATAATTTGATTCCTGACCTGACTACTTTCAGCATTTGAAATATTTGATCATGCCAAGTTTTCCCTAGTCTTCGTGGTTTATCTATGATATTTTTCATATATATCAAGCATATAAGTGTTTTTTTTTTAAATCTGTTAAATAAACCCAGAATCAGCCAAACAAAGAATAAAAGAGACGCGTTTCAAGAGTTGTTAAAAACTGGAAAAAGTAAGAATGTTGCGGAAAGCGAATCAAAGCTGGAAATCTGGAATTGCTGCAATTATCAGAAATAAAGACAAGATCCATACCCAACATAAATTAATTATTGTGTTGGGAGTTGATCTGGTACAACAATCACACTTCTGATAAGATTGTAGAGATTCCAGAAGTCCAGCTTAGATCTGTCATCCGCACAATGCTAACCAGGAGCCCAAAGATGCCAAGAGATGAATGGTGACAATCTTCAACATCTGCCATAAGCAAGTTACCAAAATATTTAATTTCCTTTGCTGTATTTCATTGCAACGTGAAAATATCTTCTCCCGACCACTTTTATTTGCACCATCCTGTATCTTAGTACCCAAATACCTACGTGGCTTTGTAGTTACTTCATACTTTGGCGGTATTGTTCTCTGAAAAAAAAAATGACTTGAGAATTATCTTTTAAATAACAGCGATAACCGTCCATAAAAATTAATGTATACCTATTGCTTTACAGTATGTTATTATATGTACAATGTGACCGCGCAATGTGGCTCTGTTGGCACGAAAATATGTTTAAAAAATGCATATGTACGAAGCAGTACGTAAAGCAGATAAGACAAGTACCTTCATATCCAACACATTGCTCACACCTTTCAACAACGTCATATATCAAAAAACTTGATATTTCAGGAGATCGTTTTTAAAGTTTAAAAATATAATGAAATGAATTAAAAATAAATATCAAGCCACTTATTGAACTTTTAACTGTGCAACAGATCTTCTTAGGTAAAATCTGAAGGTTTTTTCTCCATTTGAAAAATATTCAGTATATTTAAAAAAAAAATTAAACAATACCTTTATTTACTGTTTCGGCATTAACTTTGTGGTAAAACACGTTACAATGATTAAAGAAAACGCTTTATATTTATCTTTTATATTTTAGTTATTATACAGACCTGAATGATGGAAGTTTAACTTCTGAAACATGTAGTCTATAATAAAACTCAAGTGGTAAAAAACGAAGTGTTTTCTTTAATCATTGAAACAATACCTTGTTAAATACCTGCGGGTATGTATTAAGTTAAAAATATGCCGGTTTTGCTGGGATATAGTACATTTTTTGGGCATTCCGAAAACATGTACAACTGAAAATTTACGATTTTTAGTATATGACGTTGTTGAAAGGAGTGAGCGACATATTAAAGTAAAAATGTTTTTAGATAGAAGAAACAAAATTCCACTAATTAATAGATAAACCTTGCACGTAATAAGCAAGGTTAATAATAAATGCATCTTCCAACTAAAAAAAAGTACCATCTTATCATATACTATATACAATGTATTTTTTTCAGGATCTGTTTCTCATGGGATGTCGACTGCCATATATTTCTCCATATTTTCTGGGGTCTGCCTGGGGGTCTACGTCCTTCGGGGCTTCCTTGAAGGATGATACGTGGAAGTCTGTCTTCTGACATTCTGTTTACATACTCATTCTACTAGATCATGTTTTCTTCAGTTTTCATTGTTTATCTATGTTATTTTTATTTAAATATCAACGATATCGAAGGTGTTTTTTTTTCATTTAAAAAAAAATCTGTTGAATAAGGGTAGAATAAGTCAATAAAGGATAAAGGGAGACGCGTGTCAACAACTGTTGATAAAGTAGAAAAAATTGTAATCAAAATAATGAAAAAAACGGTTTGAATTATGGCCTCGAGAACAAATAACACCGTGGTCAAAATTGGTGGTGTTTTTTTTTTTTGTTGATTTATTTCAATTTTATTTTCTTTATTATTGTCATACTTTAATATATACGTATGTAGAAATATAAATATGTGTATGAAAAACCCATTTAAAACATTAACAATATTATTATCCTCATATTTCTTATAGCCTTTTCTTACAAATCCTTACTCGTTCATATAAGCAGTGTTTAATTTAAACAAGCTAGTATAATTTCGGGTGTGCAACCCTGAGTACCCAACCAAATGTAGCTACATTCCTTTCACTATCCTATATTGCCTACCTCCATTGATATCTTTAAACAAAATAAAAGAATATTGAATGTGAAAAGTGACGATTGAAACATAAATACATTTGAGAAGTGTGGTCGTCAATCATGGATAGCACTATGTATGTTACAAGAGTATAAAGTGATCACGTAACTAGCCTATGACAGATCGTAAGCTCTGAAAATCTCCAGACTTCCATATTCTTTTTCTCCTATATTTAGGTGTCAAAAATATGTATTTAAATATACAATAGGAAAATGTAATACCAAATAATTCCGACAGAACCAAATATTTCAATGACCTTCCTACAGATACATAAAAAAATAGAATATATTGAAATTCTAAAAACCAAATTAAATGACTTTTATACATGTTAATAAAAAAAAATAAAAACAAAAATAATAACACAAAAACAAACTATTACATATGAGTATCATTTTTAAGAATAAACAATAAACATTAAATGCAAGTCTTTCTCCAAAAACACAAGAGCTAAGTCTCTTTTTTAGAGAAAAACGTTGTAACTAGAATTAAGATATATGAAAAGTAGAAATGTCTAGCAAATTATCTAATTTATAATCTTTTTACATCTTTATTTTATTTTAAATAACAGAATATTAGATATTTTTTTCATATCTATAAAATCTCGATAATATTCCGTGTAAAACTATAATATAAAAAATATAAAATTTAAAATATAATTTAAAAAAAGTATTAATCAGTCTCGACAAAGAAGCGGTTAGCTTCGAGACCGATAGACATTATAATTAAGATAAAATAAAATATTTATTGTGATTTTAAAACAAAGTTACATTTTAATTACAAAATGGAAAATCACAAAGTTAGTGCTTCAAGTATAAATTATATTGAGAAATATGTTGTTAATATGATGTTTATTAGTTATAAGACACTGTGTACCTACCTACTTTATACATTTTTTTTATTATTTATTTGGGTTCCTCATTCCGTTTGAAGGAGCAAATAGGAAAAGAAGTAAACCTTGACTACCGCGAAAATTCTCAGGAAGACAATCTTATCAATGTTACAAACAAACACATGAAAATGTAAACAAAACATAAATCGTTATTCTTAGAACATTTCTATAAAGATAACCCCTATGGTAAGACCCGAAAGAAGAATAAAGTCGTGTAAACAGATTACTAACCATGAATTTTTATAATGTTGAATTTTTACTAAAGGTGTGTTAAGATGGTTTGGACATGTGGAACGAAAGAGTGAGGAAAGAACGGTAAAACAAATTTATGAGGCAAATAAAGTTGGAAAAGGGAGCAGAGGAAGACCGGCAAATACTTGGCATGTCAAATTCTTAAAAGTGGTCAGATCAGGAGTTGGAATAATCGGCGGGTATGTATGAGGAGAAGCATATATGACGTATGATAGATGTTCGAATGGTGATATAAGAAATGAATGCAATGCTGAGAAAAGCATTATCGATAAAATTAAAAAAGGTGCGTTGAGATGTTTTGGACATGTGGAACAAATGGGTGAAGAAAGAACGGTAAAACAAATCTATGAGGTGAATGTTGTTGGAAAAGGCAGCAGAGGAAGAGCGAGGAGAACTTGGCATGATCAGGTATGACAAATACTCAAAAGCGACCGGGTCAGGAGTCAAAATAATCGGCCGGTATGTTTGCAAAGACAGAGTGGTATGGCGTTCTAGTCTCTCTGCCTAACAACGGCGTAATGGTAGTAGTAGTAGTTATTTATTTTGTATATCAAAAGCATTGTTAACTTTGTGGTATAGTAATATAACACTTTCTTATCATTCATAGTTCACTTTGTGCAATACCACTTAGTTAAGTTGTAAAGTAAACGATGAATGATAAGGAGAGCATTGTAATAGTAATTATTTATTTCGCACGCCCTAGGAATCGAACCCGGGTAGCTAAACGCTCTTACCACAACGATATGGAGGCAAAAAATATATATTTATTTATATATAAATAATAAATGAAGATAATCCAGATTTGAGAACAAGTATTTGGATACACTCAAAATGTTATATATGTATATATATATGTATATATATATATATATATATATATATATATATATATATATATATATATATATATATATATATATATATATATATATATTCTATTACTATTGTTATTATTATAATATTATAAATGTACGTAGGTACCTCGTTTGCATTTTTTTTTTCGTATTTTAAAATATGAACATCATAGTCTGCAATCTTCGCAAGACATAAATCTCTGATTATTCGCAAAAACGAGCGGCCTGCTATCTTAATTGGTCACGAAAAGCGTATTAACGGCCAGCGTCCTTTAGGTCGATTTTTCCATCCGCGACCCGATATTTCGGTGGTGATTTAACGACCTCTCATCAGACAGAGAAGCAGGGTTGCCAATCTGTGGGGAATTCCCCAAATTGCGGGGAATCTCAACTCGACTGGGAAATTTGTGGGGACATTTTACTATTTATTAATATAATATAATAATGAATGAAATAATAAAATAATGTTTTAAAAGTATATTTTTTGTGTGTTCTCTTTTTAGTATCATTTTTACGTGCTCTTCATAATTGCTTACATTTTCATTTTTTGAACTCTGTTTATGCTACAAAATAATGAGCACTTATGTCATTTTTTTGTGTACTTGTAACTAAATATATGTATTTTTAATTTAAGTTTAACTCAGTTAATACCACTATTAACTAGTGCAATTTACTAAGTAAAACTTAAATTAAAAATGGATAGATTTTAGCACAAAATGACTGCCGAATCAATTAATGAAATTAAATATGTATATCCATATATTAGCTGTTTTTGTATGCTGTACTTTCTTATATATTTTATTACGTGTCAAATGTATTTTTAATTTCTATTTATTTATTGTAAATGCCCAACTATTACGTTAATATTTAGAATAAAATAAAATAAAACAAGTAGTCGATTTTTTTATAAAAAAAAATCCATGCGATAATTATGTGGGGAATTTCTCGATTTGAGGAAATTGACCTAGATTTTTGGGGGATTCTGAAAATTGGCATTGGCAACGCTGCAGAGAAGACCTGCATGGACCGGCCGAGAGACTGTTTGGAGGTCATCTTGTCACTGGGTATAACCATGTCATCGATACAATAAATTGAGATGTTTCCGAGGCAGCATGTGGATCCACATTCCGACACGGGACGAGGTCTAGTTCGGGATTCCGAACGCGCCCTTTCGGAATTCCAAATATTATTTTTTTATAATTTGGACCCCCTCGGACTAACAAGGGGGCCGAAATTCCACGCGGAGATTTGTTCCCTTTTGTCTATGTATAATGTGATATTTAACTTGCTTCTTGGTATTATTCTGAGAAATCGGACTCGTAATGAATCGGTTATATAATCATAAACACCGAGCTCCATTTTTCAAAACACACATCCAAAAAATATTTTGAGTGTGTTTTTAAAATCTGAATCACAAATCCAAGTTTTTCTACTTAGGGTTATTTATATTGACATCTCAACATTTAAAAAAAAAAATTTTTGATGACAGTTACATTTATGATTAACCTTGCTTATTATGTACACAGTTAATACAAAGTATTACATATATCATTAAGTAGATTTTTATTTCTTCTAGTATAAAAAAATATATATATTTTAATCTGTGTTGGGAACAGGAGAGAAAATCTAATATGGGCCAACCAGGATTTTCTCAGCATTTGCCCATTACTAGGAGGAATCCTCGTAAAACGCAGTATTTTCAGTGTTTTCAAAAACCTGCATGTTTGTTGACTTATCTAGGTTTCTCGTCTTAGAAGATATTTATATTGACATCTCAACATAGATGAAGAAGAATATGAAAGTCTAGGTATAAATCAGTCTATGAGAGATCGTGATAATAGTAATAAATAATAACTTTGGATAATTTATACTAGGCTATTTATAGCCAAGACGATCAATTTTTCATCTCAAGTAAAGGCACATATAATACAGTAAATGTCCATCCCTGAAGATGACAAGATTCTTTTAGAAACCGGTTGGAGAAAAGTACTAAAAATAAAAATGGTTATTAACACAAATTTCTTGTTTTACATTATAAAAAAGATATATTGACATATCATCCGAAGGGTGAATTCAGTATCTAAGACAACACACAAAAAATCTGTGTATTTGGTATCATTTATTTAAAAAATATATAATGCTGATGTCTCTTAATTTTTTTAAATTTTCCATTACAATTTAAAAGCATAAACAGATTTTTAAAAAGGGAGATTTCTGCGTTCGCTTTCATGTAAGTCCAGTAAAATATTTGAATTAATTTATTGACATTCCTGTACGAATTTAGTAAATAAAACTTTACTGTTTGGTTGATCAAAGTAGGATAAAGATACACCATATATTATAATATGTACATCAATATTAATATTCAAATGTTCTTTGTAAATCTAAATCATATGTCAAAGATATGTACGATTACTTTAACACAACATTTAGAAAAATATGTCTGGTATTTGGAGTAGAGAATTAATGACTTTCGTTAAAAATTAAATGAAAGGCCAAATGTAAAAGAGGAAAAGAAAAATAGTAAAATTTTTAACCCACTACAATGATCTCTCCATTTACACGGTAGCAACATTCCACTTAGTACCGTGCAAAAAAAGTAGGTAAACTAAAATAATAAAAAAAATAGATAGGTTTCCTTGTACTAAAATCAATTTCGGGTATATAAATAGAATTCGTTATTGTTTATTGTATTATATATTAACTAACGGGTTGTGGTCCCGTGGTTAGTGACGCGGACTCTTGAGTATGAGTTTCTCGGTTCGAACCCACTCTATTGAAATTTCATACCTATTTCTAATAATGGCTCACAGTATGAAATTGAAATATTTGTGTAAATAATAAAAACATAAATATATCTCTTTTTATGAAAAAAATTAATAAACTAATTTTAAAAAAATAATAAAATGAATATATATATATATATATATATATATATATATATATATATATATATATATATATATATATATATATATATATATATATATATATATATATATATATATATATATATATATATATATATATATATATATATATATATATATATATATATATATATATATATATATATATATATATATATATATATATATATATATATATATATATATATATATATATATATATATATATATATATATATATATATATATATATATATTTATATACATTTAAATATACATATATTTAAATGTTCTTACATTTTATGAACGTAGGTACATTTTCGGTTTCCATGCATAACAAATTTAATAAAAATTACTTCCTGCCTCATGACATCCTTTTCCTAAATATCTATATCCTTCTGTGAGAGTCAAACCATAATAACAGATATCAGTAGACAATTTGAATAAATTTTGAGGGAATTGAGAATGATTCCAACTGATCAGCATCCACTGAACTCTCGGTCGTAGTAATGACATCTCGCAGCTCTCCTGACATCCCGTTCATTCACTATTATTTCAGTTCATCTCCAGTCATTTTGTCCTCAACTGATTATGCCGATTATCCTAATCACTGTGTAAGGCCCTCCGCTCACGATGCGTTTTGAGCGTGCGATAATCGGACTGCTAACAATATACATAAAGATTTTAAGGCGATTAAAAAAATTCGAATGTCTTTTACCTACCAATAAATTTTAATGTAGTTATTAAAATGAAAACATTGACTTGATTTAAATAACAAAACTAGTAATATTATTATAGATTTTTTGACATCTCAGTATTTGATACTTAAACATACAAAAAAATCAATCAAAAACTAAACTCATATAACACCATTTATACTATTACTGAAAATTTTGTCATATGTTCTATGATGATTTTTATAGAATCCCTGTTGCATTACAAATATTGATTTTTAAAATTAAATAATGTGTTTTGCAAAGGAAAAAATTTTAACCACTAATTATAGAATACAAATTTCTTGTCATTGAATTTTTTGTTTTGCTTACATTTAAATATGTAATATACATTTTTAATTTCAATTTCACTTGGTTAATACCACTATTTAAAGAGAATACTGGTATTTTACCATGTGAAATTTAAATTGAAAATATTAAATATAAACCAAAAAGTGTGCCGAATAAATAAATGAAAAGATGGAGAATTTGTATTATTTATTTCTCACGTTGCTTCATGTATGAGTTCGCGGCAGTATCTGTGGTTGATTTTATCATGCTTTTTTTATTCAGCAGCGACCCCTTTATTTAAATATCTATTTTGAGATGTCAAAATGTAAAAATAACTCTTAACTGGAGAAACTTTGATTTGTGATAAAATATTTGTTGATAGATATTTTATTTGGTTTCATGATAAGATGAAATAAATATTAACAGAGGCAGTTATTATCTACTCACAAGGAAATTTGCAAGTTTTATATATATATTTTTTCCTTTATTATCTTTAACTCTTATGTGAAAATAACAGTATTCGCAAATATTCAAGCAGATAATACATGTATATGTCTAATACGTTTGATTGACGACAAAACACCTAAGAAGTTTAACGATGAAGTTTCCATCTCGCTGTGCGTCGGGGGCCTAACAGTGCGACTCTTAGACCAAGTTGATAATATGAATTATCGATTTGAATACCAGACTACACGGTGCTGGAATTTCTAAAACCCACGCCAGAACTTGCTTGAATATTACTCAAAACAATGAGCGAAGGAGGACTAAATGATATGAATATAAGTTAGTTACGTCGTTCCTCGACGTCGACCGGAATGGATTATTCAAAGCATGGGAAAATTTCATAAGTAATGGTGGCTTATGGCGCGTTCCGAGGAATGTGGGGAACCAATACCTTGTACTAATACACAACATATGTATTATATTGTAGTTTCATTCACTAAATTTATAATGCATGGGAGAAGAAAAAAGACTTGTTATTCTGACCTGATCGATGTAATTATGATATACCATGTGCTAGATTGTCAGATTTTTTTATTTGTTTAATGTGATAACTGACTAACTAACTAACCATCACGCTTTATAGGGAAAGGCTGAGAGAATAGAACGCTACACTAATATGTCTTTGTACTTACATATCGCTCACTCCTTTCAACAATGTCATAAATCAAAAAAACTGTATTTTTCGGGAGATCGTTTTTAAACTTTAAAAATATAATACAATGTATTAAAAATAAATATCAAGCCACTTATTGAACTTTTTACTGTGGAACAGATATTTTTAGGTAAAACCTGAATGTTTTTCCTCCATTTGAAAAATATTTACAATATTTAAAAAATAATTAAACAATACATTTTCTTCAAAATGCAAAAACAACACTTTCTGCCCTGTAGCGGGTAAATATTAAGTTAAAAATGAAAACATGCACAACTGAAAATTTTAGATTTTTGATACATGACGTTGTTGAAAGGAGTGAGCGATATGTCAAACCCATAAAACAGATAATCTTGAAAATTATCTACAGTATTTTTTAAACTTACTATCACGCCGCTTCTCATAGGGGTAGGCAGAGATAAAATAGCACACTTATCTGTGTTTGCAAAATAATCTTTGCCTCTTCCGCATACATGCAGCTTCTCATACATACCCCTCGATTATTCCGATCTTGACCTAACCACTTTCGGGTATTTGAAGTACTTGATCATCCCATGTTTTCCTAGGGTTTTCTCTACTTGTATTATCAAATACATTCGCCTCATAAATTTGTTTTTCTGTACTTTCTTCACACATTCGATTCACATGCCCAAACCATCTCAACACACTTTATCGATATTTATCGATACTATTATCGATATTTTTTATCTCATCTTTGCATTCTTTTCTTCAATCACCATTGAAACATCCAACGTTC
The DNA here is from genome assembly GCF_059751285.1 of Brachycentrus maculatus. NCBI lineage: Eukaryota > Metazoa > Arthropoda > Insecta > Trichoptera > Brachycentridae > Brachycentrus > Brachycentrus maculatus. Next base: position 625,669 of record NW_028280923.1, read on the forward strand.
GAAAGCATTCAGTCTACTGTAATCTTTCTTCTGTCAACTCCATGTCTCACCTTTTTATTGCTTTTTTTCAGAGACAATAAAACGCGTACCTATTCTGTCTTTGCAAACATTCTTCGCCTCTTTTTCATTCATCCATCTCCTCATACATACCTGCCGATTTTTCCGACTCCTGTACTGACCACTTTCTATCAAAAAACTAACTCAATTCAACCATAGATGGAACCGAGAACTAGCATGTGAAAGAAGGTGTCAATAAATGGATAAATACAACTTCAACAATTTGAGTAGTGTGGTTGTCAATCAGAGGAAGAATGGTAAAGGTAACGCATGTATAACGTGTACTTAAACCAGCCTATCGCAGGACGTTATCCATGTAAATATCCAGACTTCAACATTATTCTTCAAACAATATTTATTTTAAAATAATTTATTTTTCAAACCCTTATCCGCACCCCGGGGTGCATAGGGCACTGCATTATATAAACACAGTGTTATTTTGATCGTTAACACACGAAGGAAAGGTGATCAGCCCTCCGCTTCAGGTACCAGTCCAGGATAATATTGAATGAAATATTACAGTGAAAAAATCACTTATATTTATTTGACCCCCCCTGGGAATCGAACCCGGGACCTCCAGAACGGTAGCCGAGCGTGCTGACCATTACACTACGGATATAATAATTTATCGCATGAATTAAAACATGTTGGTAGTTCTGTTGTTTTTTTAGTAAAACTAAAATCACTTGAGATACTATTTCGGTCGTTAATTTGATTATGGAGATACATGATTCCAGTTCTGTTTTGACAATATTCAAATTAAGTATTTTACTACTTTTGGTTATTAAATTGACTTTGGGACAGATTTTCTGTCATCTTCCTCCCACTCGGCATATTATGGATGAAATGTACCGACCCAAAATACCGTAACCATCGCTTTAATGTAAAAACGCGGTAAGTACAAATCAAATTTAAAATAAAAAATATTCTCAGGTGTAAGTAAGTATAAATAATTTTCTTTTAATTACCTAACATCCAAGTGACTCTGAAATCTAGCTACAGCTTATGCAACACCGCTTATCATGACCCTACTCAGGCTTCAACTTTTTATGTTTCATAGCCTATTCCAGTGAGTGGATTTACTCTTTATGTTTAAAGTTACTATAATTTCATGTAATTCATGAGTTACAATTCTAGGCAAAAACACTCGCTAAGTATAAATAAAATTCATACGAGATTCAATAAATAACGAACAATATTTTACATTCAGAACATTTTGAGTGTGTCCAAATACTTGTTCACAAATCACGTTGTTCTCTACTTAAGATTTATTTTTACATCATTATGACATGTCAACATAGATAAAGAAGTACATATATGGAAGTCTGGGTATTTATAGGGCTTATGAGCTGTCATATGTTGGTTTAGTGATCACATTACACACGTGCTACATTCACCATTCTACCCATGATTGACAACCATACTAGTGAAAAAAAACTGTCTGCATATTATGTTTAAATAGATAAAAACAATAGTGCGGCGTCATATTCTCTCTGCCTACCCCTACGGAGAAGCGTCTTGGTGGTTGGTTAGTTAGTTTTTGACAGAAAAAAATACCGACAAGACAATAAGGTGAATTGGTGAGTCTGTATTAATTTATAAATGCATGTTTATGTTTGTAAAAACAAATAAGTAATACTGTAGTAATAAAAAAATACAGCGAGAAATAAATATTTTTATTTATCTCATAAAACAATATTTTTCATTTAATTTTCATTTGGTAAATACCACTATTAGTGGTATTTACCAAGTAAAACCTAGCCTTAATATAAAAATTTATTGGTAAGTATTTCGAAAATAGTGACTGCCGAATCAAATAATGAAATTAATAAAATAACAACTACTTAATTTTTTTTTCATTTGACTAGTGACAGTATTTCGTCATTGCCGACATCACCAGACCATCATGGAGGGAGGCTGGTCAAATAAAAAAAGAGTGAGAAAAACGAATATTTTTCCAGTTTTATTTTATAATATCAATTGAAGATAAACCAGATTTGTGAACAAGTACTTGGACGCGCTCAAAATGTTGTAAATAAATTATCTGGTCAAATTATAAGCTTAAATAATAAAAATGAAAATGATATTTTCTGGCTTTTCTCATGTGTGTGATTATAATCCAGAATTCGGACCTCACGTATTAATATAAGAGTTTCTGCTTAATAAAAAGCTTCTTTTCATCTCATCAATAGATGTCTCTAGTGAAGTTGTAGTGATTCAAGAACAATGTTTCAAAATTAGTTCATATATATAGAACTGCCAAGAATTTTAGTAGTGTTGTTGTCAATAATGGGTTGAATTGGTGAATGTCTGTGTAAAGTGATCACTTAAACCTGCCTATGACGGTCGTCAGCCCCGTAAATGCCCAGACTTCCATATTCTTCTTCATCTTTGATGAGATGTCAAAAAATAATATAAAATAGTTCCTATTTTATTATATATATATATATATACATATATATATATATATATATATATATATATATATATATATATATATATATATGTATATATATATTTATATATATATATATATATATATATATATATATATATATATATATATATATATATATATATATATATATATATATATATATATATATATATATATATATATATATATATATATATATATATATATATATATATATATATATATATATATTGTCCGCCTCCGTAGTGTAATGGTCAGCACGCTCGGCTACCGTTCTGGAGGTCCTGGGTTCGATTCCCAAGGGGGGTAAAATAAATTTAAGTGATTTTTTCACTGTCATATTTATTCAATATTACCCTGGACTGGTACCTGAAACGGAGGGCTGATCACCTTTACTTCATGTGTAAACGATCAACATAACACTGCGTTTATATGACGCAGTGCCCTATGCACCATTGGGGTGCCGATAAGGGTTTGATTATTTATATTATTATTTTATTATATAAAATTAAAGTTCCACCGTCAAGAAATGTCAGTACGAAATATATTTTTATTTATAAAAATATGGCGTTACCAACTTTTTCAATTAGACGACTGGTTATACGAGTGGGTATTATTGTAAATGATCGGAAAATATATTGGAACAGACGAATAGTCGGAATTTTAGAATATCATGAATATTCATTCATAGTACATGGTTAAAAATCGATACGCGAATTTCTCGGTTATCCATGTTAAAATATCGTACTAAACAGGGTCGCATCGTAATCTCTGCTGTGTTAATTTTTTTCTAAAATGTATTTTACTTTTTCATTAATTGGTTTGGCAGTTACATTGTAGTAATATCTATTATATTTTAAATTAATTTTTACTTGGTAAACGCCATTAACACAATGTTTGAAAATTATGTTAAATACATCGAAAAACGTGTCACAATAGATTTTAAGAAATAGTTGTATTTATTTAGAAAAACGTAAATTAAAAATGTATTTTACAATGATTTCTACTACTATTACCATCACGCCTTAGTCCAATAACTCTTCGTATATATATGACGCGGTGCCCTATGCACCATTGGGTTCGTATAAGGGTAAGAAGAAGAAGAAAATTTAATGTAATTCTTAGCAAAAACACTCTATCTAAATCATGAATTTACCATATACAGTTCAATGATTATAAGTTTGCAATGAAATTACTTGGGTATATGATTTGACTTGTGACTTTTCAAATGATATGAGTTTTATGCGAGAGTAATTCTTAAATGCATATGTAAGGATTGTTGTTTGACTGTCAAAAGTTATACTACTACTATCTCTGTCCTGACATACACTCCTCGCTTCCTTCACGTCCACACAGTCATACATGCCCTCCGATTACGCAGACTTTTGACTCCACCAGATTTTAGGTTCTGATTGATCTGATTGAGCCAAGTCTTTTTCGGCCGTTCTTATTGGGTTTTCCGCTCACATTCGCCACATATATCTACTTTCTTGTTCATTCTCTCGTCATTCATTCGCTCCACATATCCATACCACCTTAAAGAACTCTTCTTAATCTTTTCAATAATCCCTTGTTCATCCTAACACTCCTTTTTAATATATTCGTATTTATTTTTTGACATCTCATCAAAGATGAAGAAGAATATGGAAGTCTGGGCCTTTACGGGGCTGACGACCGTCATAGGCTGGTTTAAGTGATCACTTTACACACGTATAACATTCACCAATTCTACCCATTATTGACAACCACACTACTCAAATTCTTGGAAGTTCTATATATATGAAACCTTGTTCTTGAATCACTAGAACTTCACTAGAGACATCTATTAGTGAGATGAAAAGAAGCTTTTTATTGAGCAGAAACTCTTTTATTAGTATGTGAGGTCCGAATCCTGGATTATAATCACATACATGAGAAACGCCAGAAAACATCATTTTCATTTTTATATTCGTATTTATTTTTTGACACCTCATCAAAGATGAAGAAGAATATGGAAGTCTGGGCATTTACGGGGCTGACGACCGTCATAGGCTGGTTTAAGTGATCACTTTACACACGTGTAACATTCACTAATTCTACCCATTATTGACAACAACACTACTCAAATTCTTGGAAGTTCTATATATATGAAACCTTGTTCTTGAATCACTAGAATGTCATCTATTATTGAAATGAAAAGAAGCTTTTTATTGAGCAGAAAGTCTTTTATTAGTATGTGAGGTTCGAATCCTGGTATATAATCACATACATGAGAAACGCCAGAAAACATCATTTTCATTTTTATTTTTTAAGCTTATAATTTGACCAGACCCGTAAATGCCCAGACTTCCATATTCTTCTTCATCTTTGATGAGATGTCAAAAAATTATATGAAAATAACTCCTGTAATCGGAGATAATCCAGATGTTGTGAACAAGTATTTGGACACACTCAAAATGTTATTCGTTTTTAATTTTGTCATACAATAATTTTCCACACATTCTGTTTGAGAGAGCACATTTTAACAGCTCTACTTTCATCCTTCCTTTGCCAGTTATTAAAGATTTTTGTTTATAAATTTAGTGCCTTGATTCGGGTCTGCTCCAAAGCTCGATGTTTATTAAGCTCCGAGATCATGTAACATTATTGAAATTGAGTCATTATTAACATCTCACCAATAGATGTCTCTAGTGAAGTTTTAGTGATTCATGAACAAGGTTTCTAAATTGGTTCATATATATAGAACTTCCAAGAATTTGAGTAGTGTGGTTGTCAATAATGGGTAGAATTGGTGAATGTTACACGTGTGTAAAGTGATCACTCAAACCAGCCTATGACGGTCGTAAGCCCCGTAAATGCCCAGACTTCCATATTCTTCTTCATCTTTGATGAGATGTCAAAAAATAATATGAAAATAACTTCTGTAATTGGAGATAATCCAGATTTTGTGAACAAGTATTTGGACACACTCAAAATGTTGAAATTGAGTCATTTGCATTTTTTCGCGTAATAAAAATGACACGCCAGAACATGGAATCGTAAGTGGTCTTTCATAAAACGTATAATTTAATGTTTCCTTAATGAACACTCCTGTCAATATTGTTCAAACAACAGTTAATTTAATTTAATATCGAACTTAGCGTTATTTCATTTCTGACGCGTATTTGTTTATTCCATCCGTTGACATCGGGTTTCTACAAATTTTGAGAGCTGCCGTAAATCAAAACGCTGTCGATAATATGTCTTTTGAAACGTATTAAGCTACAACACTATCAATTGTCAATATTTTATTCTGTAACATTAGAAAAATAATCGATGTTAATAAATTTCTCTGAAAATTTGAATATTTTACCGATTATATAATTTATATCTAGTATTTATTTTTTTAAACAAGCTAACCATCATGCCGTTAACCGCTAATCGTTTTGGTGGTACCGGGTTCGATTCCCAAGGAGGATGGTTAAATATTTTTTCAATCTAATATTATTCAATATTACCCTGGACTGGTAGGTACCTGAAGCGGAAGGCTGATCACTGATCACCTTTCCTACATGTGTTAACGATCAAGATAACACTACGTTTATATGATGCAGTGCCCTATGCACCATTGGGGTGCGGATAAGGGTTTGAAGAACTATCATTCGAAGGCATCACTGTGGTAGGCAGAGAGAATAGAACGCCACAAGAATCTGTCTTTAAAAAAAAAAAATCGCCTTTTTTACATACATGCATCTCCTCATACCGACTCCTAACCTGACCACGACCAAGTATTTTTTTATTTTTTTAAAGTATTTTATCTTATTTTCTTATCTTGCTAAATATTGCAAGTTGCTCTGTACATATGTATATTGTGCAAATTCATATTCCTGTACAATTCATTTTCGCTATTTAACAAAATATTAATATTTCGGACCGGAAGTCATTGATTTTAACACCATTGCAAGAGGAAGAAAGCTTCATTTAATTTTTGTGATAATATTGACATCCTGTAATAAGGAACTTGTTTGAGGACGATTTTCCAAGAAGACATAAAAACTAATTTTTCCAAGAAGACATAAAAGACAATATTTTGTATTTTAGTGAACTTTAGTGAGCCCATAAACGTTTTATTTTTATTTTTAAGTTTAAGTTTATTTTTATTTTTAAAGTAAGTGTAAGGTTTAAGAGTAAGTGTGATGTATGTTGTAGTCTGTACTAGTTTAACTAAAATATGTATGTAGTATAGAACAGTGAGTAGCGGGAAGATGCCTTCCTCTGGCCGCGCTGAGACTCGCAATCCAGTCAGCCGCTCTTCCCGCGGGGGCGCAAAGAAGAGAACAACGCAAGAGTGTAGAATTGCGACATGGAATATCAGAGGACGTATGGATGGAAAAATGAATGAACTATGTGATGTGAGGAAGAGTAAGTGCTTAGATTTACTATGTGTGACTGAAAGCTGGAAGAAAGGAAATGGATCGATGGAGCACGACGGCTCGCTGGTCCTCTGGTCTGGACTCCCCGAGTCAGATAGAGCGTGTCAGGGCGTCGCCGCGTTTCTGTCACCCAGGATGGTAGAATGTATGAAAGGATATGTGTTTATAAACGCGAGACTCATGTTTATCAGATTCAAAGTCGGATTGACAAGACTACTTGTGCTGATAGGTTATGCTCCCGGCAACTCCGACACCGAATCTGAGAAGGATGAGTTCTGGTTGAATGTAATGAATGTGATGAATGGAAAAATGAATAATGAAAAGGTAATTCTGGCTGGTGATTTAAATGGGTGGGTTGGAACAAGAAGAGAAGGGTTTGAACTATCGCTTGGTATGTATGGGGATGCAAGAGTAAACGATAATGGGAAGAGGTTGTTAGAGGTATGCCTGGAATGGAATCTCTTTGTGTCAAATACTTTTTTTGCACACAAGGGAATCCATCAATATACTTGGGAGAGACGAAATGAAAGGTCCATTATCGATTATGTCGTCATTGACTCTAGATTGAAATCCGCCACAGTAGATACAAGGGTGTTTAGGGGGGCCGAAATGGAAACAGATCACTTTTTGGTGGTTTCAAGAGTGATTCTGTTTCAAGGATGGAGGGCCAAAACAAACAAGGTGGCGGCTCCCTCTAGAGTCAAAGTAGAAAAACTGCAGAATGACGACATAAAGGGTAAATTTGTAAAAGACGTATGCAGTAGGTTGATCGCGGATGATAGAAAGAATCTAAGTATAAATGACATGTGGAAACATTTAAAAGAAAGTGTGTGCGAATCTGCAAAGGTAGTGTGTGGTATAGCGGTGCAAGGAAGGAAAAAAGGCGATGCATGGTGGGATGACGATGTTAAAAAAATAGTGAAAGAGAAGAAGAATGCGTGGTTAGATTGTATAGCAGTAAAAAATAAAAACTCCACTGAGTATGAATCGGTTAAAGAAGTGTACAAGGAATGTAAAATGAAAGTTAAGCATGCGGTGAGTGAACGAAAACGTATGTTGAAAAAGGAAGAAGGAGTAAAAATGACAAAAAATTTCCAAGAAAATATAAAAATATTCTGGAAAGAAGTCAAAAACTCCCGAAATCTAAACGTGAATGGATGTATGAAATCGATTGCAGCGAAAGACGGAAAAATGGTGACGAATGAAAAAGATATAAAAGAGAGATGGAAAGAGTATTTCGAGGAGGTGTATGAAACGCATGCAATTAATAATAACAGCATGTGTGTCGTAAATACACTTCCTAGAATATGTGTGGATGATGATTCAGGAGAGATAGGTATGGAAGAAATTGTGAATGCCTCAAAGTCCCTAAAAAATGGAAAAGCTGTAGGATTCGATAATTTTGCTGCAGAATACATCAAGAATGGTGGCAAAATAGTTCTCACATGGTTACATAGGCTCTTTAACCGGTGTCTAGAGGAAAATTATACTCCCGTCGATTGGAGAAGGGCAGTTATAATGCCTCTTTACAAGGGGAAAGGATCTAGGGTGGAATGTGGAAACTATAGAGCAATCAGTCTATTGAGTGCTGTTGGTAAAATGTATGGACGAATCCTCATAGAAAGGGTAAGAACCATAACTAAGGATAAAGTGTGGGATGTTCAGAGTGGCTTTATGAATGGGAGAGGATGTACGGATCAAATTTTTGCCTTGCGCGATATAACAGAAAAGTTTTTGGGAAAGAACCAAAAGCTTTTCTGCGCATTTGTGGATTTGCAAAAAGCGTATGACCGCGTTGATAGAATGAAGTTATGGAAGGTGTTATCTGAGTATGGAGTGAGCAGTAAACTCATCCAGGGCATTGCATCCTTGTACGAGGATAGCACTGCATGCATTAGGGTAAATAGCTCTTTTTCATCCTGGTTTGACATCTCTAAAGGTGTAAAACAGGGATGTGTAATGTCGCCTTGGCTGTTTAATCTATACATGGATAACTGCATGAAAGAGCTGAAAGGTTTGAATATTGGAGCAAGAATGAATAATTTGACCGTTTGTTGCCTTTTATATGCTGACGACGCTGTTCTTCTTGCCGATAGCAAAGAAGACCTGCAAACGTTGGTGACAAAAGTGTATAATGTGTGCAAGGAAAGTGATTTATTGATGAATGTTAGCAAATCCAAAATCATGGTTTTTGAAAGAGATGAATGTAGATCTGAGTGTGAAATATTGGTAAATGGGGAGATTTTGGAACAGGTAGATGATTTCATATATTTGGGTAGTATGTTTTCTAGGGATGGAAAGATTGATAAAGACATAGAAAGGAGAGTGAATGCTGGGAACAGAGTGAATGGTGCACTAAAATCAGTTTTAGCAAATAAAAATCTATCAGCGGAAGCTAAACTGGCAGTACACAATGGAGTTCTGGTTCCAACCCTTATGTATGGAAGCGAAGCATGGAGTTGGCAAAAGAAGGATGAAAGCAGACTGAATGCAGTCGAAATGCGATCCCTCAGACGAATGTGTGGCAAAACGATGTTTGATAGATGTTCGAATGATGAAATAAGGAAAGAATGTAAGGCTGAGATAAGCATTATCGATAAAATTAAGAAAAGTGTGTTGAGATGGTTTGGACATGTGGAGCGTATGAGCGAAGAAAGAACGGTTAAACAAATTTATGGAGCGAATGTAGTTGGAAAAAGAAGCAGAGGACGACCGAGGAAAACTTGGCACAATCAGGTATGTCAAATACTTGAAAGCGGCCGGGTCAGGAGTCGTAATAATCGTCGGGTATGTATGAGGAGATGCATGAATATAGAAGAGGCAAAGAATGTTTGCAAAGACAGAGTGGTGTGGCGTTCGATTCTCTCTGCCTACCCCTGCGGGGAAGCGGCGTGATGGTTAGTTAGTTAGTTACATAAAAACTAACATTTACTTTTGTAAACAAGAAATGATAGCTACATAATATGTGTAAACTGCTCAAGGTGTATTTTGTATGTATACAGGGGCGTAAATTCTATATAGGCAGAAAAAGAGTGCCTACCTTATTTCAAAATCATACCACCTCTGCTGTCTTTCCTGATTTTTATAAAATTCCAGGCACACCACTGTGTTATATATGTGTACTTATTAATAAAATATTTTTTAATGAATAAATGCTTAATAATAGCCCAAACCAATGATAAATACTGTCTACTGTGAAGATTATATTTATGTTACATAAAGTATATGTACATATGTTACATGTCCGCCTCCGTAGTGTAATGGTCAGCACGCTCGGCTACCGTTCTGGAGGTCCCGGGTTCGATTCTCAAGGGGGGTAAAATAAATATATGTGATTTTTTCACTGTAATATTTATTCAATATTACCATGGACTGGTCCCTGAAGCGGAGGGCTGATCACCTTTCCTTCATGTGTAAACGATCAAAATAACATTGGGGTTCGGATAAGGGTTTGAAAATAAATATTTATTATAACTTAATATAATATAACACAGTGCCCTATGCACCATTGGGGTGCGGATAAGGGTATTATTATTATTATTATATGAACATATATGAGTTCCAAAAAATTAAGCAGCGTAGTTGTCAATCATGGGTAGAATGGTGAATGTTGCACGTGCATAAAGTGATCACTTAAACTAGCTTATAATGGGTCGGAGGCCCAGTAAATACCCAGACTTCTTAATACTTCGTCTTCATCCATGATGACAAAGATGCCAAAATTTAAAAATTACTTAATGGTATTATCTATCTATCTTTTTATTTCAATTTCATTTTTTTTAGGTAAATACCATGTGAAATTCAAATGAATTTACAGGTGGCGGTGATTGAAAATGACGCGGAAAGCATCTAAACAATTTGTTATTATAAGATTTTAATTAATAGTGGTATTTACAAATTAAAACTAAAATTTAAAAATGTAAAATGAGTCCTAATTGGAGAAACCCAGATTTGTGAATAAGGATATGGACATACCCAAAATGGTATGATAATTTTTTTTTTTTTGGATATTGTATGGGCTTTGGGCGTGTACTCGAAAGGAACAATGTTTCCATGCAATATCCTTCCCGCCTCCTTGCCGGGCCAGCGCTAGCCGAATCAGCAACAAAACTGATCGGATTCGAACAATGGATCCTTATAAAACGTGTAATAACACACCATCAATTTATTATTGTAAAATACTTTTATAATATTATACTCAATATACTTTTGTTGCTCTAAAAAATAAATAAATGACACTTTAAGTTTACAACATATTGAGTGTGTCCAAATACTTGTTCACAAATCTGGATTATCTCCAATTATAGGAGTATTTTTCACATTATTTTTTTGATATCTCATCAAAGATGAAGAAGAATATGGAAGTCTGGGCATTTACGGGGCTGACGACCATCATAGACTGGTTTAAGTCATCACTTTACACACGTGTAACATTCACCAATTTTACACATTATTGACAACCTTCTCAAATTCTTGGAAGTTCAATATATGAGGATATGAACCAATTTCGAAACATTATTCTTGAATCATTAATCAACTTCACTAGAGACATCTATTGGTGAGATGTACTTTTTACTGTACAACATATCTTTTTAGTTAAAACCTGAAGGTTTTTTCCCCATTTGAAAAATATTTTGTATTTAAAAAAAAATTATTAAACAATACATTTTCTTCAAAATGCAAAAACAACACTTTCTGCCCTGTAGCGAGTAAATATTAAGTTAAAAATATGCCGCTTTTGCTGGGATAAAGCACATTTTCTGGACATTCCGAAAACATGCACAACCAAAATGTTGTGGAAAGGAGTGAGCAATATGGTATTCACCATATTAGAATTACGAGAATTGAAAGTGAAATAACAAGTATGCGTTACTTTTACAAGGCAAATTTTGTTACATGAGAGAGAAGAAAGATTGAGATAATGTTTGTCTCTGATTGTGCCGAGCTTGTGCCGCGCCTAGAACTACAGTTTATTCCGATTTCTTCCAACGTCATGGCTTCGTTAAAATTGACTGTGGTGCCGACGTAAGTGACCTTTGACATTTCCAGTGCTGACTCGTATATTTATTAATGTTTTTTTTGTTTTCTTTTATGATTTTTTTTAACACTGATTTCTTTTTAAAAAATATATAGGGTCATCGAAAATCATTTAAAATAACTGTTTTAAAATGGTGATTAGAGGTTATTCAATGATTTTGATCTTTTACATATATATTTAACAAATAAAAAAATTATAATTAGGGCACTGATTTAAACAAGTATTATTATTTATTGATTCGGCATTAACTTAAAAATAATCAACATGTGTAATTATGCATATTAAAAATTAAAAATTAAAACTTGAATATACCACTTAATGAGTTTGGTTTATATATACGACTAGTTTCGAAAACTTACAGATGTTTTCATCTTCTGGTAAAAATTAAAGCTTAATTTTGATTTTCTTTTAATTTTAATAAAGCTCATCAAGTGGTATATTCAAGTGTTTAATTTTTTTTAATAATCAACAAGTATTATGATTAAAGTAATAAAATTTATTGAAAATATGGTTTGGGCATGTGGAATGAATGAATAAAGAAAGAACAGTAAAACAATTTTATGAGGTTAATTTGAATGGCAATAAAAGTAGACGAAGACCGAGAAATTTGGTATGACCAAGTATATAAATTTTTCAGGACGTTATGGGCTAGTAATATTTATAGGTCAATTGAAAAAATGTACTACTTGCTACTTTGTTGGCGACATCTATAATTGAAATAAGAAAGTTTTTAACACATTTTTGACATCTCAAATTAGATGAAGAATTATGTGGAAATGTGAGCATTTACAGGGCTTATAACCTGCCATGGGCTGGTTAAGTGATAATTTTACACACGTGCGACATTCATAAATTTAACCCATGATTGACAACACAAAAAGTAAAGTGATAACCTAACCAGCCTATGACAGGTCATAAGCCCCGTAAATACCCAGACTTCCATATTCATCTTCAACTTTATTGAGATGTCAAAAAGCTCGTACATTTTGCCTACACTATACGAAAACTAAATTAAAATAAGTATGTTTTTTTTAATAATTACACACCCATGGATGTGTGGTTTGCCCGCATGCGTGTTGAAGACACGCCCAATACACAACAAAAAACGCGTCGCTTAGTCAATGAATGAAGGTGATGTCACTACTCGGTACGATGTGATCACTACCGCCTGATTGCGGGCTGCGGGATGACAGCTGACCCCCCGCGGCTGGTGCCTTTCGCGGAACTGTCAAACTCACGACAAATGTCAAAATAGGGATTGGCTGAGAGGTGAAACTGATTGACATAATGAGGATTGACTGAAAGGTGAAACTCGCCCTTTCTGTGTACGACACAGCAAAGGTCAATGGATCCAAACACATTTATTGTTATTATTTGTTGAAAAGGGTCATTGATACCCTTTTTATGATATTAATGACAGAATCCCTGAAGAAGATCAGATGACTGTGAATCTCTCGTGACGGGATGCATTCGTTTTCGATAAAAATTGAGAAAAAAGTATTTTTCAGAGGGTTATTTGTGACTATGAGCTACTGCGTCTTACGCCGTACTTAAGTCAAAATTTCTGAGGAAGCCTATATTTCTTCACAGGTACCTATCAATTCTCAAAACAGAATACAAATATTTTATTTATTGTTTCGGCATTGACTTTGTGGTAAGTCATGTTACAATGATTAAGGAAACACTTGTTTTTATACCACTTGAGCTTTATTAAAGACAACTAGTTTCGGAAGCTACACTTCCTTCGTCAGGTCTGAATAATAATAATGTTACCCTAAATCATTTTGGAATACTAATATGCTTAAAAGTACAAATATACTTTACTTTGCATACATAGTTCTTGATATATTTTTCATACTTTCTTGTTATTTTATTATTGTTATATTTTTTTCTGCCTTTTGTGAGTTTTTTGGGAACTTACTTAATTATTTAAATTTCATGTATCCCATTGGGTATTGTCGATTTTGCATTGATTTTTTTTATCTCCTTTCCATTCAAATTTACGATAAAATTATCAACTAGTGCTTAGTTTCAGGTTTTGTCTGCCTCCGCAGTGCAATTGTCGCAGTGTAATACTGGAGATCCCGGGTTCGAATCCCACGGGGAGATAAAATAAATAAAAAGTTATTTTTCATAGATTTATATTATCCACTGACACTTCGTGATGGAATTGCATTTTTAATTTATTATTAGATTAAAACCAATGTTTTTAGCTTTTCCACTTTCCACCAGTCTGATGATGTCGGTAACGACGAAACCCGGTCGCTGGTCAAATAAAAAAGTGGAAAAGCTAAAAATATTGGTTTTATTCTAATAATAATAAAAAAATAAAAAAAGTTATTTTTCACTTTATTATTCATTCGATATAACCTTGGACTGAAACCTGAAGCGGAGAGCTGACCACCTTTCCTTCGTTTGTTAACGATGAAGATAACACAGTGTATATATGATGCAGTGCCCTATGCACCATCGGGGTACGGATAAGGATTAGAAGACGAAGAAAAAAAAAATATATATATATATATATATATATATATATATATATATATATATATATATATATATATATATATATATATATATATATATATATATATAAACGTATTACATCGTAGAACGTGAATTGTCAGGTGTGTGGAGCCGAGTTCTCACCATTGAACTGGTCCTGTCGATTGTGAAATGAGCATGCTCGTGTTGAACATAATTAAGATGAACTCATCAGCATACAATGGAGCGAGGATGCTCGCGGATGGACCCGCTCCGCTCGCGTTTGTACTCGACTTGTTTCTCGGGTGCCTCGACTCGTTTCTGACGACATTCGACGTCAACGCTCTCGGTTGGGCGCTTCGACCAGACCCGAACTTTATTAATAAAACATTACTTATTATAAATGTATTTTTTTAAAGTGTTGTCTTTACTTTAACGCCTGCATCCTAACAGTGTTGCTGTACGGATGTGAGTCGTGGCACCTCACCAAAGCTCAAAGCAAGAAACTAGCAAGTTTTGAAAATAGGTGCCTGAGGCGAATACTGGGTGTAAAGTGGTATGACTTCGTCAGGAATGACGTTATGAGGAGAATAACTCAACAGCCCCTCATACTAGAGTCCTGAAGTCCTGAAGAGGAGAAGGTGGACGTGGTTGGGACATATCCTTAGAATGCCACCTAAGAGCATCAACCCCTCATGTCTCTTCTTCCAACTCCGAGGATTCCGGCGCCCCGGAAGGCCGCTGACAACCATTCACCGCTGGACTGACCTGGGAGGAAGCCAAGGAGATGGCGCGTGACAGAGTGACTTGGAGACGTCTCGTGTTGGCCATATGCTCCACCTAGGGAGCGAACATGGAAAGAAGAAGAAGAAAAATTATAAATAAAACACTAGTTTTTTACCACTTGAGTATTACATATATTGTTCCGACTTCATTAAATTTTAATATTAGTTGATTTCAATTTAAGATTTTGTTGATATTATTTACCTAAAAAAAAACAGATCTTAGCAGCTTTTCTTTTCATTTATAACTCATACAGCATATAATTGTTAAACATTTTCAGTATCTATTTTTCTTTTTTTTTTGTTCAAATCGAATTGGGAGACAAAAACATCAAATGCTATGAAGATGACGTTATCTTAATCGCCGATTCCGAAGACGATCTCCAGAGACTGCTAATTGCAAAAACTTTCTTTATATACGACTTTCTCTGGGGAGTGGGTTCTTTTTAAATATTTTTTTTTAATTAAATTGATGTATTATGAAGATAAAATTATGTTAGAGTTATTTTTAAAAGTAAAACACCTCTTCGAAATATTTTTGAATTATGACAAAATTACACACAAATACCCAAAGATGTCATTGCTATACAAGTTACATCATACCAACTGACAGACGGACTTCGACGTTCATTAACGTCGATACTCCTTTACGGACGTTCATTTACGCCCATACTCCCGGAAAGGTTAAACACACTTAAAATATTATTTTCTTTCCTTCTTAATCCAACCCTGCCGCCGAGTCAGGGGTCTGGCGACCCAGTCGCCTTTAGGGAATGGTTCGAACATTTCTGATTCACCGGTTATCATTCACGGAGATTTAAATATCTGTAATTTAATACGTCCGTATCGTATAAAGATATTGGCGACATCTCCCCGGACGGATTTTAGTGCCCAAAAAATACCTGTAGGGAACTGCATTATCGGCAATGCGCAGGGTACGGGAATGCGCATCTTGCATTCCACACTTACTGCGTCTAACTAAATAGCTAACTAACCATCACGCCGCTTTTCCGCAGGGGTAGGCAGAGAGAATAGAACGCCATACCACCCCGTCTTTGCAAACATTCTTCGCCGCTTCCACGTTCATGCATCTCCTCATGAATTTCAAACATATGAAACATCACTTATTTAAGTAACAGAGTAAGTAATTAATAATCTAATCACACAGGAGTAGGAAGAGAGAATAGAAAGCCATACTTCTCTGTCTTTGAAAGTCTTCGCCTCTTCCACATACATGTACGAGTTTTTCTCATAGATATCTATCTATCTGGATACCCGCCGATTTTTTCGACTCGAATATTTTATATATCTGATCGTGCCAAATTTTTTCTCGGTCTTCTTTTGCTCCTTTTTCAATTGTATTCACCTCGTAATTTTTACCGTTCTTACCTCACTCATTCGTTCCGCATGTCCAAACCATCTCAACACACCTTTCTTAATTTTATCGATAATGCTTATCTCAGCTTTGCATTCCTTCTTTATTTCACCATTCGAACATCTATCATACATCGTTTAGCCGCACATTCATCTGACAGATTGCATTTAATTATGAAGAAGAATATGCAAGTCTGGATATTTACAGGGCTTACGACCTGTCGTAGACTGTAGAAAGACGAGAAACTTAGAATTGTTAACAAGGATTTGGACACATTCAAAATGATGTGAATAAATTGTACCCAATTATGTTCATATTATATGTAATTATAATTTATAATCTGAGGGTAAAAAAATTGGTTTGAATCACCAACTCGTCATAACAAATTAAAAACCTACTATGAAACTTGGAAAATAACTAAAAGATAAAATTGTGCTCATAGTGTCAATAGGAATTAGTTCCTATCTACGTCAATAAAGCATTAGTTTATGCTTCCCTGGTCATCTGATTGACCCAAAATATTTTTTACACACTAACAAATATGCATACTCAACCATAAACATGATAATGAGTTTACTCAAAAAAAATTAAATCAATTTTAGTAAATTTGTGACTCGTAAAAACATGTACCTACTAGAAAATTGTGTATACAAAAATTCGCGTGCGGTACCGTACGCGTCATAGAAGTGAAACATTATAATTATAGTCTATCTTTGTTTTAAAGTCACTATAAATATTTTCCGCCTCCGTAGTGTAATGGTCAGCACGCTCGGCTACCGTTCTGGAGGTGCCAGGTTCGATTCCCGGGGGGGTTAAAATAAATATAAGTGATTTTTTCACTGTAATATTTATTAAATATCACCCTGAACTGGTACCTGAAGCAGAGGGCTGATCACCTTTCCTTCATGTGTTAACGATCAAAATAACACCGCGTTTATATGATGCAGTGCCCTATGCACCATTGGGGTGCGGATAAGGGTTTAAAAATAATTATTTATTATAACTTAATTATAATGTCTACCGGTTTCGAATGTAACCGCTTCTTTATCAAGACTGATTAATACTTCTTTTAAAAAAAAAAGAATTGAAAGATTGATAAAGACATAGAAAGTAGAGTGAATAGTGTACTGAAACCATTAAAAGCAAATAAAAACCAGTTAAATCAGTTAAAGCTAAATTGGCAGTACATTACAGAGTTCTAATTGCAATCCTAATGTACAGAAGCGAAGCATGGAGTTTGCAAAAGAAAAAGGATAAAAAAAGACTGAATCCAGTCGAAATGCGATCCCTCATCAAAACGATGTATGATAGATGTTCGAATGGTGATATGAGGGAAGAATATAAGGCTGAGATAAGCATTATCGATAAAATTAAGAAAAGTGTGTTGAGATGGTTTGGGCATGTGAATCGAATGAGTTAAGAAAAAATGTATGGTAGCTAAGCATGGAGTTGGGAAAAGAGGGATGAAAGGAGACTGAATGCAGTTTTGCCGCACATCTGTTTAAGAAAACACATTACGACTCTACTACTACTACTACCATCACGCCGTTTCCCCGCAGACGGTAGGCAGAGAGCATGGAACGCCACACTCTTCTGTCCTGACATACACTCCTTGCCTCCTTCACATCCATACATCTAGTTATACATGCCCTCCGATTACGCAGACTTTTGACACCGCCAGATTTTAGGTTCTGATTGATCTGATCTTACCAAGTATTTTTCGGTCGTCCTCGTTCTGTTTTCCCTCACACATTCGCCGAATATATTTTCTTAGTCATTCTCTTGTTATCCATTCGCTCCACATGTCCATACCACCGGAAAGAACTCTTCCTAATCTTTTAAATTATTCCTCGTTCAGCCTTACATTCCTTTCTTATATCTTCGTTTTTAATTCTGTCATAAAATGATTTTCCACACATTCGTCTGAGGGAGCGCATTTCAACAGCGTTCACTTTGCTTTCATCCTTCCTTTGCCAGTTCCATGTTTCGCTTCCATACATTAGTGTCGGTACTAGCACGCCGCTATTTTTATTACCATTTTTATTATAATTAATTTATAATAATTATAAGTTATAAATGCTATAATAAATAAAATAATCGAATTCTTCCTTCTTAAAATCTCCGATGGAGCATATTCAATAGTGCACCAAAATAATGATACAGGCAAATTGGATTTAGATACTGATCTCCATTTTTGATGGTTTTGACGGCAAGCAATAGTTATGAATATAAATTGAAGTCAGGTCAAAAGGGTTAACTTAATAAATCTCTGGATTCCCGAACATCTGTACCATAGACACGAGGTTTATAATGTTTAATTTTCTTTGGAATGCAGCCGTTATCTATGGTTACGTGGCATATACAAATTCGTGGCGGCATCTGTACATCTCTGAACGGATATGGATAATTGAATATGGGATAATCTGTCATCGGAATAGTGATATTTTGATTTAAAGATACCTTTGTGACCTTTTTACTTATACACTTGGGTCTGTTTTTAGGCGGATCTTTTATATACGATTTTGAAGTAATACGATTTTAAAATGTAATGGAACCTATCTCTTATTTTTGTATGTAGTTCAAGTCTTTTTTATGCGATTTCGCATAAAAAAATCTAAAATTTTGACTAGTGCAGGTTACAATCGTTTAAATGTGATTGTGTCACTGGCACAAAGTTAAGCTCAAATCTTTCATCGTATTCACGAGATGCTTTATTGGAAAAAAAAGAAAAAGTACTTATAATTTGGATTATGAATTTGGAATATGTAATTTGGAGGAATGTCCGCCTCCGTAGTGTAATGGTCAGCATGCTCGGCTACCATTCTGGAGGTCCCGGGTTCGATTCCCAGGGGGGTTTAATAAATATAAGTGATTTTTTTACTCTAATATTTATTCAATATTACACCTGAAGTGGAGGGCTGATCACCTTTCCTTCATGTGTAAACGATCGAGATAACACTGCGTTTATATGAAGCAGTGCCCTATGCACCATTGGGGTGCGGTAAGGTTTTTATTATATTATTATTAATTTGGATTAAATATTTTTTTTCAAAAACGATTTCCTATATGTTGATATTTAAAATAAGGAAAAAGCTCTTCTGTTTTTATTTTTATAATTTTTTTATAAACTTTTGTTATGCGATTTTTAGTACATTCTCTCATTTCGATTAGAAGTTATGCGGTTTTTAAAAATAATGGAACCTATCCCCCAGTTTTGTATATATTTCAAGTTTTTTTATGCGATTTTTTTTTTGCGACTCTCCGTGGAACGTATCTACCGCATAAAAAGAGACCCAAGTGTATGTGGTGAATAGTAATGTATTCTATGGGATGTAATAGATCTAACCTATAAGGAAAACCAAAGATTCGGCCGCTAGCCGTCATAGGCTGGTTTAAGTGATCACTTTACACACGTGTAACATTCACCAATTCTACCCATTATTGACAACCACACTACTCAATTTCTTGGAAGCTCTATACAAATGAACCAATTTAGAAACGTTGTTCTTGAATCACTAGAAGTTCACCAGAGACATCTATTGGTGAGTTGAAAAGAAGCTTTTTATTGAGCAGAAACTCATTTATTAGTAGTATTTTTATAATTTCTTGCATAAGCTTAACTAAATTCCAAAGTAATTTTGACATTCGGTAATTTAAAATCCGCCTCCGTAGTGTAATGGTCAGCACGCTCGGCTACCGTTCAGCAGGTCACGGGTTCGATTCCCAGGGAGGGGGAAAAATAAATATGAGTCATTTTTTCACTGTAATATTTATTCAATATTACCCTGGACTGGTACCTGAGGCGGAGGGCTTATCACCTGTCCTTCATGTGTAAAAAAACGATCAAGATAACACTGCGTTTATATGACTGAGTGCCCTATGCACCATTAGGGTGCGGATAAGGGTTTAAAAAATAAATAAATAAATTAAAATATGAAGGAAGCAATGAGTGTATGTTTGTCCTGGCAGACGATGTGGCGTTCCATCTTCTATGCCTACCCCTGCGGGGAAACGGTGGAATGGTAGTAGTGGATTTAGGTTGATGTGTGATTTGTCATCCAACACTCATATTTTGATAGTTTAATTTCATCTGAAAAGGTTGCTTATCCTGTGAATGAAATATCCCGAAAGCTAACACCGGGATTATACTTTATATGACAGATGTCTTCATAAAGGAGTTGTTAAACCACAGGACATTCCTGATAAATGGGTATTTAAGGATAAAAAAAACCTTCAGCCGACATACGACACAACGCTACGGTCGAAATACAAGGACATTCTATCAAAAAATCATGGTTTTGGTTTACTTATGGTTTCTTTATCATAAACACCTATATTATCAGTTGAAATCGGTTTTCAATTATTTAAAAATAATATTACATTTATGACACATGAATAGGACCTAGTTGGCGCTATTAGAGATGCCTAAGATAAGGACAATAACTCTCAAATGATAGTGATAGTCACGTCGTCAGGAGGACATAATATGACACGTACAGAAGAAGAAAATGAGAACATCTGTAATCCTAGAAAGTAATTGCGTCTTTAATAAACTCAAAAGTGGTACACCTGTATAAACCGTTTGATAAAAATTATCATTTAAAAAAAAATATATATAATAATAATAAAACCCTTATCCGCACCCCAATGGTGCATAGGGCACTGCTTCATATAAACGCAGTGTTATCTCAATCGTTTACACATGAAGGAAAGGTGATTAGCCCTCCGCTTCAGGTACCAGTCCAGGGTGATATTGAATAAATATTACAGTGTAAAAATCACTTATATTTATTTGACCCCCCCTGGGAATCGAACCCGGGACCTCCAGAACGGTAGCCAAGCGTGCTGACCATTACACTACGGAGGCGAACAAAAAAATTATACTACGTAGAAACCACAAAGCAAGATTTCAAGTATATTTTGACGATGAAAAATCAAATGATTAAAATAAGTTTTTCACAAAAAACGTTTTTTTCAAATACACTAATAATTTTACTCTTTCGATCACGCTTTAATACTTTCAAAATAATCAATATATTTTATTGAAAAAAACATTTGGAATTTTATAAATACATATAAGATATTTTGTAGTTCGAGCTGAAACAATTTTGACTCAATTTAGTAAGGGATGCCACAGGGGATCATATCTCATCGAGGATACTTTACAAGTTGAGCTGTCGTCACACTAAATCCGGAATAAGAGATTCAAAACGTTAATCTTAAGTTGACTTCTGCTATCCTAATACTTTGTCATCGGACACAAGGCCATTTAGTCAGTAATATTATTATAAATTTTATATAAATTTTGTCGTGAATGAATAATAATATTAATAATATATTAAAAAATTGTAAATTAATGAAAACAAGGATGTCAAAAGAAGAAGTATTAGATAAGATTTCGAGGGGAGAGATGTAGAAAAAACCAATGAATAACGATATGATGATCAGATTTTTCTTGAATGTTATCAGAGACGATGCATTCTTCACACGAAGAGGTAATAATTCATTCCTAAGTCTTACCGCTTAAACAGAAAATGAAATACTGAAGAATGATGTGATATGACGAGGAATGGAAAGTGTGAAGAACGAAGTGATAAACCATGTTTAGAAATGTATATAACAAAGGGATTACAAGTAACCATACAACATTTTGTCAAACAAAATACCAGGATACAATGAAACGATGAGAGGATCGAGTAGACATTTCGGTGATTGCAGATATTCTTTTTATTTTTCCCTTTAAAAATCTAATGCATGTCGTTGTGACATTTATAATACAAAAGCTTATCGTCGGTCTAACCATTGAATTTTGAGTTACGAGGGATTAAGATAGAAAACATTTTCAAGTCAACAGGATTACTGGGGACAAACAACTCTTTGACAAGAGAGTCAAATATCAACACATATAAGAGAGATGTTACAACAAAGACAATCCCGCTTTTGATACAAAACAACAGTGATGTTTATCACAGATAATCGTAATACGAATCAAAAGTGTCATATCGCTCACTCCTTTCAAGAACGTCATAAATCAAAAATCGACAATTTTCAGTTGTATATGTTTTCGAAATGCCCAGAAAATGTACTATATCCCAGAAAAAGAGGCATATTTTTAACTTAATATTTATCCGGTACAGGGCAGAAATTGTTGTTTTTGCATTTTGAAGAAAAGGTATTGTTTAATTATTTTTTAAATATACTAAATATTCTTTAAACGGAGAAAAAACCTTCAGGTTTTACTTAAAAAGATCTGTTGCACAGTAAAAAGTTTTATTTATTTTTAATACATTGTATTATATATTTAAACTTTAAAAACGTTCTCCTGAAAAATCAAGTTTTTTTATTTATGACGTTCTTGAAAGGAGTGAGGGATATAAGCTTTATTACATATGTTATCAATGGATGATTTTTTTTATTTGTGATTTATTTATTTACTATTTATTTTATCTTTATTCTAAACCTAGAGTTGAAGTGTGGAAGCCTTTTAAATTGATATATCATAGTAATACAGGAGAAAGTGACCAAGTGCATTTTTTACAAAAACGTGATTTTTGACTATTTGATATCATAATACAATAGTTTAATATTGCCCTGAAAAAATCTCAAATCGATTTTAAACTTAGAGATATATTATATTGACTTGTTAGAAATGACTTACTGCATTAATGTTTATTTTCTTGGCAAGCAAAAGTGATATAAATGGCCCTCCTGAACATTTTACGTTTTGTTAATTGGTCACTTTCTCCTGATATAGTCACCTACGTGATTTTGTATAGAATATTAAAATAAAATTTCTGAATTAAAATGAAGTTATACAAATTTATAAATAAACTGAAATATTTATTTACACATAATATGATACTTTTTGTATATTTTTCCTATTTATTTTCATCTTACCTGTTTCCAATTTCGTCAGCTGAAAATAAAGATCGCTATCACACGAACAGATTTTTTGACCATAAAACATCCCAACTCAAGGAAACACCATTAATAGACACCTAACTTCGACATCATCGAGGAGGTCTTAATAACGCATTCATCCAGCTTAACAAAAAAGGCCTCAAAGTAGTATCTTAATTGAAATACGATATTAGTTTCCTGTCGACTGTTTTACAGCCAAAATCGATTCCTAGTTCTGTTTTCAGGTTTTTTTATTACTTCATTTCCAAAATTTATTTCGCTTTTGGTATTATAGTATCCCATGGAAGTGTGTCATTACTCCAATCTACATATGTTGCCAGTAATGGGTTATCTATCTCTCCAATGGTTTTCTGATCTCAGACCACCCTAGAAATGGTTCTTCATCAACAAAACCTTTGTTTACCCAACCTACTAAATGAATTAAATGGATGATAAGAAATTGAATTGATACCTGCCATGTATATGCTTCATTCTTCTTCGTCGAACCCTTATCCGCACTCCAATGGTGCATAGGGCATTGCATCGTATAAACGCTGTGTTATATTGATCGTTAAAACGTGAAGAAAAGCTTATCAGCCCTCCGTTTCATGTACCTACCAGTCCAGGGTAATATTGAATAAATAAGTGAAAAAATCATTAATATTTTTTGACCACCCCCCCCCCTCCTTGGGAATTGTACCGGGGACTCCTAACGGCAGCCGAGGGTGCTAACCATTACTCCTGCGATGTCGATTCCCAGCTGTTACTCCATCTCTATGATGGTCTGGCCGGGAATCGTCTACATTGGGGTTGCACGTGCAATGTAATGTAGGGAAATCAGGATGGATTCATTATCCTCACATGGGCATAACGTTGTCTTCTTCATTGCTTTCACAAGCGTAAAATATTATAAGAAAAATACAGTACGCTTGTTGCTTTTCTTGATTTTTCAATGCTTGTAAGTTCTTTCCGAATCTGTGTTTTTTTAAATCTCAAATCGTAGTTACCGAAAAACGTAACCGTTGGCATATTATTACGAGTGATATGTAGTCGGTACGTGACGTGTTAGATCGTGTGTGTGCGCACATAGGGCGTCGAGGTGTGGGGCCCGCTTTAGGTCCTCGTAAACCCGACAACAAGCTAATTGGGCCTATAAAGGGCGACCTCCATGTGAGTATATTTATACCCAAGTACCGCGCTGGCCATGCAGTGATGGTGTACGAGCAATGAAAGAAGATTTATTCAGTTTTAAATGATTTAGCCTCCGTCGACGAAACCTAAACTTGCAGTACCCAACTAAGCATGTGCTTATATTGTTTCCAAGTTTTTGTAATTTATTCATCAATATTTTGTTTCAAACCTCATCAAATGCTTTTTAAAAGTCAGAATAGATGTAATTTACTTGATGATTATTTTCTAGTGAATCTGATATGTATTTCTGAGAGATCAAATTATTGGATAGTTACACTTGTGAATTCATGTTGTTCATTCACATACGGTTTTGTCCGCTTTACCAAGAAATTTCGCAATCGAGAATTTTCAGATTTATTTCTAGTAAAACTATTGAAAAACTATTGTATATATATCTATGTATTTATATATCTAACCAACACGCAGCTTTTTCGCAAGGGTAAGCAGAGAAAATATAACGTCACATAACTCTCTCTGTCTTTGAAAACAATCTTCGCCTTTTGCACATTTCCATAACCGGCGGATATGCATGAGGAGATGCATAAATGCGGAAGAGGCAATGATTGTTTCATGTACGCTTCCAATACGATGACAGTTATTTTTTTTAATTATGTTGTATATTGAAAACAACAAATATTACAACCTTCTTTATTAAGTTGTGGATGAGGTATTTTAGATTTTATTAGGGTGAGAATAAAGACACTGGGTGTAAAGTGGTATGACTTCGTCAGAAATGAGGATGTGAGGAGAAGAACCCAACAGCCCCTCATACTGGAAGTCCTGAAGAGGAAAAAGTGGACATGGTTGGGACATGTCCTTAGAATGCCTAAGGATTCCATTCATTGACTATACTCAGCGGAATTTCGAAATGCCGGACAGACCTGGGAGGAAGTCAAGGAGATGGCGCGTGACAGAGTGACTTGGAGACGTCTCATGTTGGCCATATGCTCCACGTAGAGAGTGAACATGGAAAAAGGTAAAAAAAGAATCTATGATATTTTATATGATTCTGGGATCCAGGATTTTAACGATGGAGAATCATTGGATAAAGTATTCCTTAAAGTATCCAGAGTAAAAGGAGTATATTTGCCAGGTAATTCCGTCGTAAATCACCAGCAAGTTGTTTAGCCTTCGTGGGGAGTCTGGCGTTATCTGAGAGAAGTGTTGGTTCCACAATTTGATGTCTTTTTTCGTTCGTGGCATCCTCTTTCTTCGGATTCACATAAATTTGATGACCGAAACAAGGCACACTCACGCAGGCGCCTCAACCACTTTTCGGCATTACTCAGACCAGGGGTGGAGTGAAAATTAATATAAAACAACATTTTTTAACATTTCAACATTGATGAAGAAAAATATGAGATCTTTATAAAATTAATTAACTTTGTTTTCACCACATTTTTCATTAATACAATTCAACCTACCGGTTTCAACAATACATTGTCATCATCAGGG
Source organism: Brachycentrus maculatus (assembly GCF_059751285.1). NCBI lineage: Eukaryota > Metazoa > Arthropoda > Insecta > Trichoptera > Brachycentridae > Brachycentrus > Brachycentrus maculatus. The sequence continues at coordinate 651,782 of NW_028280923.1, forward strand.
TTTATTTTAAATAAAAAACACTAAAATTATTTCACCAAAAACTTCAACACACTCAATAAAAATTCTAAAAATTATGATTAAAAAATTATTAATGATTTAAGGATTTTTATGTAGTGTGTTGAAGTTTTTGGTGAAAGTTTTTTGAATGTTTTTGATGTTTTTGATTTAAAATAAACCCTGATGATGACAATGTATTGTTGAAACCGGTAGGTTGAATTGTATTCATAAAAAAATAGTGGTGAAAGCAAAGTTAATTATTTTTTTTAAGATATTATAAAATGTACCACAAAGTATCTGCAGAAAACATTTAAGAAAAAATATGAAAGTCTGTGGGTATTTACCTGGATAGGCTTGTCATAACCGGAAGCCTAGAAGGTCGGAGAGCTAGAGATAGATCTCCAACTCAATGGACCGACCAGGTAAAAGAGATCACAGGCCTCTCCGATGCGGAAGCTCCAAAGGTTGCACAATGCAGGAACCAATGACGGAGTGTTGTCTGAGGTTCCAGAGGAAGCCAAAATCCTCAGCAATGAGGTAAATGACCGGAGAAGAAAAAGTAATAGGATGGTTAAGAGATCAATTAACGCGGGTGAAACATTCACCATTCTACCTATAATTGACAACCACAGTAGGTAATCAATTTTTTGGAACTCCTAGAAGATATATGATCAATATCACAACACAATGCATTTGAGTTCACAAGAGCCATCTTTGTTCGATTGAGAAAGCTTTTATTTAGCTGAGACCCGTTTATTTGGCCATAACTTTTAAGTAGAGAAAACCCAGATTTGTGAACAAGTAAGTATTTGGACACACTCAAAATATTAAGAGTACAAAACCAGTTTTTTTTAATAAAACGAAGAATAAATTCACTCACGAGTAGGTATATGCTACAAAACTTACAAACTTGAAGCTTTACTAGGGCCATGATAAGCGTTGCTGCATAAGCCGTAGATTGATTTCAGAGTCACTTAGGTAATATAAAAAATAATACTTTTTTAAAAATAAAAAAAAGTTTATTATTTATGTCAAACCATAGTCATCGCCTATGTACCTTAGAGGTTTACACACTTCACATTAAGGTTTAAAATTATGATAAAATTACATTTGAAAAAACACCATACCAAAAATTCGGCGCCGGCCCTGATCTAGTGACATTTTAATGAATGAACCAAAGTGTTTGACATTATCGCCCGTGTTGAGTGTGAATAAAAAAGGTTTTTTTCTCCATTCGGAACACTATCGGGGTCGCAGTAAAAGGACTACAGGTGTGAAGTTACAGGATGTGCTTTAAAATATTATAATAATGATGTAACCAAATGAATGGACATTTTGTGTTTGTTACAATAAAATAAAAGTGTTAACATTAGGAAGAAAAAATAGTTTTTTTTTAATTTGTGGTGAATGGTGTATTAAATGTTAAACTGATGCTTAACTGGCAGTGAACAACGGGTTCCCGGTACCAACCCTTATGTATGGAAGTAAAGCGCGAAGTTTAAAAAAGAAGGATTACAATAGTGGTGCAGTCCAAATGGTATTAGATATTTAAAGGAAAGAATAAAAAAATAAAAATAATCACTTTTATTTCAAATAATTGAAAGTATCGAAATATCTGGCTCCCGATCTGACCATTTTCATGTATTTTATATACTTAAAAATGGTCAGATCATGTGAAGGTGTCTACATTAACTACATTCTCTTCGTATATATATCTTCCTCACTTATTCTTTTCACATGTCCAAACCATGTCAACACGCCTTTTTTTAATGTTATCGGTAATGCTTATCCCAGTCTTAAATTTCTTTAATTTTTTCACCATCCGATTATCATACATGTTTTTAAACTATCGCAATTGAACTGCATTCAGTCTACTTTCATCCTTCTTTTGAAATCTAAAAAAATAAATCAACATGTCATTCCACAAAGTTAATGCCGAATCAATAAATAATATCATATATACATATAATATATATATATATATATATATATATATATATATATATATATATATATATATATATATATATATATATATATATATATATATATATATATATATATATATATATATATATATATATATATATATATATATATATATATATATATGTAATAACCCTTCGGGCCATTTATGTACATCTCTCACGAACATTTTGATATGGAAAAATTCTCTTTGTCTTCAATATGGGTCAATATTGTATTTGAAGCACAGTTCTTTTTGTAAATTGATCTTCCTATTTTTCATCACGTCCAAACCCACGCGCGATATAAAACTTTAATGATTATTGCAGAAAGAACACACCTCGATTCATTCACCAAGAATTATAAAAATGTACCAGCTTAACGACGATCACGAACCATAAAAATAATATGCATCTCTGGAAATACGCTGGTATAGTAAAACCTCGATATAACGGACTAATAGAGGAGAAAAGGTGGTCGTTTTTTTATATTTATTAATTCCCTTGTTCAGAAATGTCCTGTGTCAGATATGTCCTGTGTCAGTAATATCCTGTGTCAGAAATGTCCTGTGCCAGAAATGAAAGCTCTTAGAAGCATTTCTGGCAAAAGTTTACGAAACAGAATAAAGAACGCCAGGATAAGAGAAATATGCGAGATCGAATATTTCGTTAGGTGGGGAAGGCAACGAAGGAGAAAATGGTATGCGCTTGTGAGGAGAATGGAGCCATCAAGGCTCCCCCACATAGCACTTTATTGCTAACCCCAAGAGGCGTTAGCAGTACAGTTAACCTTACAGTAGCCGAACGCTGAGGCTAAACAAAATTCTATATTATATGCACAACAAGGCAAGGGTTGAAAACCATGACTTTATATATAAAGTCTGATTATGTCAGTAACGTAAGTAAAATTCATGTGGACTACATAGTTGTTATTTTATTCTATAAAATGTAGTTCCACAAAGTAAAACTCTGTTTCTGATCAAATAAAATTCATGTGGACTAAATGGTTGTTATTTTGTTCTATAAAATGCAGTTCCACCAAGAAATGTCAGTACAAAACTTAAATCTAATATCAACTGTCAAATTGACAGTTTGTAGAACAATGTTACCAGTTTAAAAACCAAATCTTTTAAAAAACATCCTAAATTGACTGGACGTTTTTATTTTTTTACATTGTCCGTTATATCGAGGTTTTACTGTACTCACATTGGTAAAATCATATTTTATTACTAAGTTAAGTCGCGGCTATAATTAAACTGGTTAAATGCATATCTTGAACTTGGATACAATTTCATATAAGATCATCTAGCCATAAACACTTCATTCAGGATTCTAATGCTATATATTTATCATCCTTTATAATGACGTCATCCGCGTTACCAGATATCTGTCACAGGTTAAATTATGGGATAGATATTGTGGCGGCTTAATTGTTTTATTGTACCACAATTTTCACTCTATGGTCATACAAAATAAAGCGAGGAGAATGGTGCTCAAGAAAAATAGATATAATAAAATAGAAAAAAAATGAGAAAAGAACTCAACTGGTTTATCATAAAAAAAGAGACTAAAATTAACTATGCTGATCTTCATATATAAATAATTTAAAAGATAAATTACCCAAATATTTTAAGGATAAAATAGTGCTAAACAATAATTTTTATGAACATATTACTAGAAATAAGGATAACATAAGACTGCCATTGTTGAAAAAACCGAGTCACAAAATTGTTTAATGTGTAAGGGTTTGAAAATGTATGATGAAATGCCTGAATGTATGAAGAATGAAAAGAGTCTGAAAGAATTTAAATATAAATGTTTTGTTTACTGTAAGGAGATGTAAATATATATAAAGATGATGTAAATTAAGTGTAAATAACAGTTTATATTAGTGTGATATAAGCTAATTAAGGAAATAAAATATATTTATAAAAATACAGGGTGGCGCAATGGGTTTTGAAGGTTAAAATGGATATACTAATGAAACCATGTATGAAATCATATACCCGTATCGCCTAAGTGTACAATTTCCAAAAATATTCGTAATTTATTCGTACTTAGTTAACATGCGGAAACATTTGGTATCTCCAGTATGCTTCTTTAAAAAATTGACAAAAAAGCGAAGTTCAACAAACGCTCGCTTTGTTGCAAAGTTTTAGTCCATATTTAGAATTATAATTTCACAATTGAACTGAAAGAAATAGCCATTTTATGAAATACTTTTGTTTTTACAAATGACGGGTAGAATCGTGAATGTTACACGTATATAAAACGATCACTGAAACCAGCCTATAACAGTCCGTATTCCCTATAACAGTCCGTAACCCCTTTAAATGCCCAGACTTCCATATTCTTCTTCATTTGTCCATATATGAATATAAAAATAGCCTCTTAGTGGACCAAGCCCAGATTTGTGAACAAACTCAGCACACACTCAAAATCACACTCAAAATATTACGTTAAAAAAATAGAACCTTTTTTCAAGTTTCTATTTAATTTACACGTTGGTACCAGGTATTTTCAACATTCTGAGTGTCCAAATCCTTGTTCACAAATCTGGGTTTCTCTTAGGAGTTATTTGAACATATCGCTCACTCCTTTCAAGAACGACATATATCAAAAATCGTCAATTTTCGGTTGTGCATGTTTTCGGAATGCTCAGAAAATGTACTATGTCTTACCACAAGCAGCATATTTTTAATTTAATATTTACTCGCGAAAGAGCAGTAAGTGTTGTTTTTGTATTTCGAAGAAATTATTAAACCATATCCGCTCCCTAGGTGAAGCATATGGAGTCCTCAAACTGTCTCTAGGCTTTTCTGTCGGCTGCCAGCTCCCTTGCATCCTCCCAAGTCAGATCCGCGTCCCAAAGTTCTGACGAGAACTGCCGACGAATTGTCAGCAGTGGTCGTCTTGGGTGGCGCAACCTGATGCCTTGTAAAAGAGGCAAGCTTGATTAAGGCTTTCAGGAGGCATGCGAAGTACATGACCAAGCCAACTGAATCGCCTTTTCTTGACGACAGTTGTGACCAAGATTTGCTTCGTCCTACGCCTTATCTCTTCATTCCTCACAAAGTCAAACCACCGCACGCCTAAAATTCTCCGCAAACACCTATTCTCAAAGCTTAGTACACGGCTGCTCTGGGCCCCTGTAAGGTGCCATGTTTCACAGCCGTATAAGAGAACAGGAGCAATGCAGGCATTGTATAGGCGGCATTTTGAAGAAAATGTATCGTTTAACTATTTTTTAAATATACTAGTATTTAATATTTTTCAAATCGAGAAAAAACATTCAGGTTCTACCTAAAAAGATCTGTAACACAGTAAAAAATTCAATAAGGTGGCTTGATATTTATTTTTAATATATTGCATTATATTTTTAAACTTTAAAAACGATCTCCTGAAAAATCAAGTTTTTGATTTATGATGTTGTTAAAAGGAATGAGCGTTATGAGAACTTACAAATGGAAAAACATGTCAATTATAGAACATACATTATACAAGTTCCAAATATTTCAGTGTTGTGGTTTTCAATCATGATTAGAATAGTCACATGTATAAATGTTATCTCTTATACAGCCTATGACAAGTTGTAAGACCTGTAAATACTTCCATATTCTTCTTCAGAATAAATGAATTTTGTTGCGAATAAAAATAAAAATAAAATAAGTAATTAAATTATACATATACTTTTTTACGGCAGCACTAATCACGAAGCAATAAAACCTTCGCTCTTTGTTAAATAAGATTGTTATTTTCATGACTCTCCAACCTATTCCGCAAAACCTACTAAGTTCCAGCTAATTCTCCCTCCCAGGGCAATAAAATGATACAAATTAAAGCCTCCATAAACACAGCCTTCAGCCGAAATCATAAAAGAATAATATAATTATGAGCAGCACCCGAATCCTATAATTAATCGCGAGGATGTTTCTCGGTTCCTGGTAACGTCCTGGCAGGCAGGACTTTGCCATTTCCGTTTACCAGCGGGTTATCCGGCATTTCCTAGAAAATAAACAAACACTTCATTTGAAATTAAACAGCAAGGATTATCATCCAACGACATGCTTGCCTTCTGTAACAATATAAAACTGAATTGAGTCGGTTTGTATCGAAAAACGCAATATATAAAAAATTGTTGGAGTGAAAATTCTTTAAAAAATTAAGAATAACAGAGATTGAGTTTGAGAGACGTAGAGGAAGAACATTTCAAAAGAATCACAACAAAACAAATTTTGCATAAAAATATTATGTTTATTCAATATTAAGGGAGGACTCACAGACTACAAATTCAGAAAGCAAACGACTGCGCTAGAGGTAAGTAAGCTTTAAAAAAAAAAAGCGTCAAAAAAATGTATTTTGTCTTTTTTTATAACATATATTGAAAAAAAAACATTTTTTTAAACTCTTTTCTTTTCAACACAAAAACGGTACGGCGATTGTTTTGAATTTTTTACACATTTAAATATACATACTTGTGTTTTCACAAACACAGATTTATATATTTTTTTTATTTCACCACACATGTAATTACAAATTATTGAGTCTTTATTCATAAAATGATATGTAAGAAAATAGTTATTTATGACATCCAATGATGATTCCAATTATTTGTGACAAGGCCGAATGATGCGATCTTTTTCAGATCTACCCCCCTCGATTATCTATTTATGAATAGTTCATAAATATTAAGTTTTTTTTCTTTTATGGATGTACGCTGATTTATAAGTAACAAGTGTTTTTACCTGCGACAAGAAAAAACATAAAAATAGATGTCTCTAGTGAAGTTCTAGTGATTCAAGAACAAGGTTTTTAAATTGGTTCATATATATAGAACTTCCAAGAATTTGAGTAGTGTGGTTGTCAATAATGGGTAGAATTGGTGAATGTTACACGTGTGTAAAGTGATCACTTAAACCAGCCGATGACGGTCGTCAGCCCCGTAAATGCCCAGACTTCCATATTCTTCTTCATCTTTGATGAGATGTCAAAAAATAATAAGAAAAAACATGTTTAAAAAAAACTTTTTTAGCATAATGGCAGCGTCATTTGTTGAAAGTAACAGGAACACACGCAGAACTATATATTACTCATGGAAAAACCGTGCTTATTGACAAATGCTGACTCTTAGCGTTTTTTCTGAGATTTTTTATACTTTTAATAGCTCAACGACATTGTCAAATAAAAGTTGTACGAAAATATATTTTTATGAGTAAGACCGTTACGACTTTGAGTCTTTAAATTATTTGATAACTGCCGCATAACCGCAAGATTGACTGTCTAATTCATCCGTTAATCTGGAATGCTAAAATTGATTAACATATTTTTATGGCCTAATCTTTCGTTAATAGTTAACTGAATACTACACGACGACAAAGATGATCGTATATATTATTAGATTGGCGTTAAACATCATGAATCACTTATAACCTTTTGTAGTGGAATGTGTGAACAGGATTTCATTCATAAATAATTTATTCGTTTATTCGAATAGCGATTTGACCGTGTAATAAATCCTCTTTTTATACAAAGTTGACGAATTTGTTATTCATGGTAAATCTATTTTTTATGCTTCTCATAGAACTCGAAGCTACTTTTTAATGTATTTTTAATTATCTTGAATGTTGATGATAATGTATTTTATAGAAGAATCGTGTTTACATGTTATTATAAAGTTGTAATGAATTCAATAGTGTCGGATTGTGGTCCCGCGGCTAGTGTCATGGACTCCTAAACAGAGATTACGTGGTCGAACTCATTCTTTTACAAATTGAGGCCTGTTTTTATTAATGAACCGCTTAGGCTCATATGAAAATAGTTTATGTAATTTTTTTTAAATATTTTTCCTTAACTGATTCGGCAGTCACTTTATGGTAAAATGTATTCATTTTTAGTTTAGTTTTACTTAATAAATACCACTATTTCTTAAAACCTATTGTGTGCCTTGTGGTATTTGAAAATGATTAATAAAATAGTGGTATTTACATACTATTATAAAAAATATTTAAACTACAAATCAAGAAAAACTACAATACTTCAGGGTGATGTATAATTCCTTATCTAATATGTTCTTCCTTGTCTAATATACTTAAGAGATTATTATTTTACACAACAATTATCTCATATATTATATTTATTATATACAAATTGGCAACGGCCGTAAAGAAAATAAATAATAAGAATTGATGTTACTTTTTGACATCTCATCACAGATGAAGAAGAATATGGAAGTCTGGGTATTTACGGGGCTGATGACCGTCATAGGCTGGTTTAAGAGATCACTTTACACACGTGTAACATTCACCAATTCTACCCATTATTGATAACCACACTACTCAAATTCTTGGAATATATATATGAACCAATTTTGAAACATTGTTCTTGAATCACTAGAACTTTACTAGAGACATATATTGGTAAGATGAAAATGTAAATTTGTAATTGGAGATAATCCAGATTTTGTGAACAAGTATTTGGACACACTCAAAATGTTTAAATAAGAATTGAATTTAAATGACATATTTTTATTTGCAATCACTCCGTTCAAAGCACCGATTATTCTTTTTAATTCCCTGCATTCACCATTCTCTAAATATCTTCATTTAAATTATAAATATATTTTTTTAAATCACCATCTCATTCAATGCATTGACAGTATACATGTATTTCTTCGTGGGAAGACTTCCCGATCATCGTTATCATTTATCCCATTCGGCCACCCGCATCAGCGAGACGATCTTCCCTTATCTGGGCCATCTCACCCCGACCGTCTCGTCCAATACTGGTCCAGCTGTCAGCGGAAGACGCATGGTTGGCCTTCTGTCCTCCACGTCTACTCGAGTTTCCTGCCCGGGTTAACAATCCAGAAAATTACACGGCCCGTAAAATACTAATAATGTCCTTTTGGCGACATGTCTCATTCAAAAGCGACACATCCTTTTTTAAATATATAATACATACATTCAAACACAACGACAGAGTTTGACACAAACTAGTATATATTTATGTATTTATCTTTATAAAAATAAAGGTAACTACCATAAAAAATCGGGTAAAATTATTTCCAAAATCGATTTTAATATTACTTACATATTAATATAATTGACTTATTATTAATTTGGATATAACTAAAAAATATCGATGATGTCGGTAACGATGAAAACCAGTCACTGAATAAATGTGTGGAAGAAATAGAAGAAGAAAAAAAATAGATTATTTTGTACTCATTACATATTTATGTATATATATATATATATATATATATATATATATATATATATATATATATATATATATATATATATATATATATATATATATATATATATATATATATGTATATATATATATATGTATATATATATATATATATATATTTATATATATATATTTATATATATATATATATATATATATATATATATATATATATATATATATATATATATATATATATATATATATATATATATATATATATATATATATATATATATATATATATATATATATATATATATATATATATATATATATATATATATATATATATATATATATATATATATATATATATATATATATATATATATATATATATATATATATATATATATATATATATATATATATATATATATTTATTATATCCATTGGTGCATAGGGCACTACATCGTATTGGCGCTGTGTATATCTTGATCGTAACTTAAATGAAGGCAAGGTGATCACATCTGCGCTTCAGGGACTACAGTAGTATTAAACTAATATTAGAGTGTAGAATCACCAAAAAAAAATTCACCACCCCAACCCCCCTCTGGGAATCAAATAGAGGACCTACAGCACGGTAGCTAAACACGCTTACCATTACACCACGGAGGCAGACGTTATATATAAAACATAAACATATTAGATTGTTTACTAAATATTTCGGACCCAGAGGTATTAAAATCAATTTTAAATTAAATTACCCCGTAAATACTTAAAAGGTGTTTTATCTAAGGGTAGATCAACCCCCTGACGTCATGCGCTGTCCATTCTGCTACCCTATTTTATTATTCTACCCCTCGTTATTGTGACAGCCTTAAATGCACTACCTACCACAACTCTCGCCTTCCTTAAGACATTTATCTCAAATTTATTACCTCCATCTAAGTGATTTTAGTGACTTCGACTTGTATATTCTTATCAAGGGTACTCGGGTAAATTATTGCATACGAATTCTGCTCAAATAAACAAAGACATCAATTTAGTTTGGTGTTGTAAATTATGTACCTAATTAATCGCAATTCTTTAAAAGGTAACCCTTTTATTTGTCGAAAAAAATATTTATTATTCAAATCGATTAATTTATTATTGTTCAATATTGTTTATTCAAAACTATGGGCGTCTTAGTTTGAGATGAAGCTTCTATTGTTCATATACGAATATAGAAATCTCAGCATCTCAGAACATTTGTCTCTTAGAACTGAGTCGGCAAGTTGAGACACCTTTAATGCGGGAATATTGAAGCGTCTGAAAGATTAAATAATGATAAACATTGTATTTATTCCATATAAAAACTGACAGCACAGAATTAAAAGTATGTATATGAATGCGTTCTCATACACCATTGAATAACAATACCTAGTATTTAAGATCATCATAATATTACTCACAGACAAAATGAAGATTTACTCATTCATGGAAGCCAGGGTGTAATAGACATCAATAGCTGGGTAGAGGAAAGGCAATTGAGATGATATGGGCACATAGAACGCAGAAAACCTGATCATATTGTGAACCAGACAATCACCATGGATCTTCCTTGAAAGGCATCTAGTGGAAGACCAAGAATTCATAGATGCTGCAGAAGGCCTAGGTGTGGTTGTCCATGATAAAAGGACCAACAACCCAAGGACGAGGAGAGCTGACCCCAATAGTCTACAATTAGTAATTATTGTTATTAATATTAGTTAATAGGAGATTATGAAAATTCCCTACCCTTAAAAATAATTAAAATTGATAACAATTAAGAAAGATCTATCTTCGAAAAATACTACCTATTCCGAGCTTTGATTGCATGTATCCTTACACCCAGTTTGGGACTTGCCAAGAAATAGATCTTTATTGAAACGTCGTGTCGCGACAAGGAATCTGACCGTTTTTTGTGGGTTTTTTTAGACATGATAAATAAACACGTTCATATTTGTTAATTAACAAAAAGTAACGTAAGTAGTTGCAGTAGAACCTCTTTTCCCTCTTTGCCCCTCTAATATATATATATATATACATATATATATATATATATATATATATATATATATATATATATATATATATATATATATATATATATATATATATATATATATATATATATATATATATATATATATATATATATATATATATATATATATATATATATATGTATATATATATATATATATATATATATATATATATATATATATATATATATATTTATTTATATATATATATATATATATTTATATATATATATATGTATATATATATATATATATATATATATATATATATATATATATATATATATATATATATCCATATATATAAACTCTCAAAATTTGAGTGGATGTAGTATAAGTATATGTGTGTTGGAACCCACTCTTCCACAATTTGATACCTTTGTATTTGTCATAATGAGTCGCTCAGGCTCACAGAAATTAAAAAGAAAGAATTTTTGTAAATAATAAGACACTTTTTTTTTCATAATAATAATTTTAATAACAATTCAGGAAGAATCTTACATGTGTTTCATAAGGGTCACTGCTAAATGAAAAGCTTCCTTTGCTCAACCATAGATGCTGCCAATATCTCACATATGTAAATATTTTTTAAATTATACACAAGATCCAAAAAATTTAGTTGTGGTCAACCATGTATAAACTGATCGCTTAAACCGGTTTATGAAATATCGTAGGCCCTGTAAACACCCAGACTTCCATATTCTTCTTCATCTATGGTAAGATGTCAAAATTTATTAAATCCTAAATTGATATATCTAAAAGTATTGCATATACAAAGCATGAGTAGGATAATAATAATACACCCGGATTATGGAGAGGATGAACAAAGAAGGTGTCATCCCTTGGCACGGGAATTGATTGCGACAGATTTACAGATTGTCGCATTGAAAAAAACGCTCATTCAGGTATGTTGAGATATTTATGTTGGGACCAGAGATCAATTTGTCCGTCGGGGTGTGTTCTTCGGCCGCCCGTGAGATGGCTATATCCGACTGTCTACATTTCAGTTTTTGTGTTTCTTTCAATCTTTGGAATTTTTTATGACTTAACGCATTTTTAAATTTTTTTCATCTTTGTTTTATTTCACGACCATGCGTACGAATTAATCGCCCACGTTCGGAGTTTTGATTAGCTCACTTTCAATACAAATGGATATTGCATACAAATAAAAGGTTGTCTGCCAAATACAAGCTGATTGCGAACTCTTAAGGGAACGTCATAAGATGGATCATATATCTATGATTTCCAAAAAAAATACGCATTTATAATGTAGAATGTGTGATCACTTAACCAGCCTATGATAAGTCGTAAGCCCTGTAAATGACGGGACTTAGACATTCTTCTTCATCTATGCTGAGATGATAAAAATAAAATACAAGTGTTTACGTCCAGTAATTTCTTATATGGTTATGCCGATATTTGTGTGTTTGATTGCTTTTTTATAAAGAACCACTTAGGCTTACGAAAATAGTATGAAATTGTTAGAGTTGTGTTTTTTTATTATTTTTTAAACCCTTATCTGCACCCGATGGTGCATAGGGCACTGCATCATATAAACGCAGAGTTATCTTGATCGTTAACACATAAAGGAAAGGTGATCAGCCCTCCGCTTCAGGAACCAGTCCAGGGTAATAAATATTAGAGTGAAAAAAATCACTTACATTTAGTATATCCCCCTGGAAATCGGACCCGGGACCTCTAGTACGGTAGCCCAGAATGCTGACCATTACACTACAGAGGCGGACATATTTGTGTTAGCGTGTAAATAAGAACACAATTGTTAATCTGCAGTATAATGTTCGCATTATTAAGTATTTAAAACATTTGAAGGGGGTCACATGGTCTGTGCGTGTGAATCGAGTGAAGAAAGAAAAGTAAACAGGAAAAGGAAATAGGAGCAGAGAAAGACCGAGGAAAACAAAGCATGATCAAGTATTTTCAACAGTTGAAAGTGATAAGGTCAGGAGTCAAAGATTGTTAAGAAAAGCATTTAAGTTTTGTGCTGACATTTCTTGGTGACATTTCTGACTACATTTTATAAAATAAAATAACAACTAGGTTATTTTTTTCCACATCAATTTTATTTTATCAGCAACCGGGTTTCGTCTTAACCAGTCTGATGTCGGTTACGACGAAACCCAGTTGCTGGTCAAATAAAATTCATGTTGAAAAAAATTACGTAGTTTTATTTTATTTTTTAAGAAAGGCAGATTGGTGTTACGTTCTTTGCTCTCTGCCTACTCCTGCAGGAAGCGACGTGATGGTTAGTTCGTTAAGTTAGTTAGCATCGTAGTTAAATGGTGTGTTCAAAAAAACTTTTGTCAAAAGAGACAACAATGAAACTTGTGGACTTTAAATAAATTTTCCCATCTTGATAGTACTTATCTTCATATATGCAGTTTTGCGCTGCAACTCTTTGATTCTGCTGCATTCCTCACAGAGATAAAGGCATCTCGGTATAAATTCGGATCCAGGATAGACCAGCAACGTATCCAGTTACAGCGGCAACACTTTGAGCAAAGATACATGAATCATGAAGGATCAGGTGTCCCTTGATCCCTCAGGAGGCGCCATCTAAAGGTGACGCAGTGAAATGACAATAATTAATTTTTACATTTTGTACGGGCTTATAACCTGTCGTAATATGAAAAATATAAAAAAAAATATGTTTACACTACCTTTCTGTATCATTTTTTTCGGGAATATTAATAAATTTACCAGTTATATCACACAAAACTCGAGTTTGGCGGTCCACAAAACTCAGCAATTCCGCCATATTGGAAACTATATACTGCAGTATGAAATTAGTCGAGATAGAACCGTGTTTCTCTGAATGATATTACATAATAAGAGATAAAACTTTGTTTCCCTTTGAATTTCTGACGATTGATTTGGTTTTTTGTTGTAATTTTTATATAGATACAACCGAAATTTATATCTGAATAGAGTGAGAGGTAAAAAAAAAATACTTAATTTTGTTAGATAGAACCTTGTTATCCCAACACGACGAATTTTTCGTTACTGTGATTTTTTCGCATTAAATATTTGTGTTTTATTTCCATTCTACCCATGATTAACAACCACACTACTCAAATTTTCGAAGTCATACATATATGATCAGTGGCGTGCACAGAATTTTTAATAAGTATAGGCAGTATTGCACATCATCCATACACATATTACCCTGGACTGGTGTCTGAAGCGAAGGGCTAATCACCTTTCCTTCGTGTGTTTACAACGATCAAGATAACACAGCATTTATCTTATCGTTTTCAAGGGGTAGAAGAAGAAGAATGTACGAGGAGATGCAAGAATATGGAAGAGGCAAATATTGCTTGCAAATATAGATTAGTAAGGCGTTCTGTTCTCTCTTTCTACTCCTGAAGGGAAGCAGCGTGATGATTTATCATATTTTTTGCAATATAAAATATAGAAAAAACGCACCAAACTTTTATATTTATTTTATTTTTTGTTTCGGCATTAACTTTGTGGTAAGACATGTTACAATGATTAAAAAAACACTTTTTTTATACCACTTATAAAACAGGTGTTTTCTTTAATCATTATTTTAAATTTAATTATACTGTGAGATTAACATCCAAGATTCAAAAAACGCTGAAATCCAAGATGAGACTCACGTCTAACTTATGGTGACACCCCTTTCGAAACGGTAAAAGTCGGTGAATGTGACACAAAGACCTCGCGATACCTCACACGACCAGAGTGGCTGTTACGCGTATGATTTACGAGCGACGATGTGAGTTATGAGCAAGATTAAATATCTCAGTGACAGAGTTCTGCTGTGTCGGTGAGGCTTTATGAGTCCCGCATCACTACCGGACTTGTGTCTTGTGTTATTTTTAATGAGGACTTGACTGCTTCTACCTTGTAAGGAGAGAAAACCGCGCATTTGATGAGATTGATAAAGCGAAAAGAAGAAATTGTCATTGTATGTGTTAGTTTTAATATTATTCTTCTTTTTTTTCAACCCTTATCCTCATCCAATGGTGCATAGGGCACTGCATCATAGCGACGCAGTGTTAACATGATCGTTAATTGCATGAAGGCAAGGTAATATTGAATAAATATAAGAATGAAAAAGTCACTTATATTCATTTGACCCCTCTGGGAATTGAACCCGGGACCTCTAGTTAACTAGTTAAATAAAATGGATTATTATTTTTTTAATTAAACACTCGTATAACCACTTAATGACTTTTAATTCATTACACAGTTTAACTTTTATCCTGTAGATGAAAACGTCTGTTAGTTTTAGAAACTAGTGTGTTATGAAATAAAACTCATTTAATGGTTCCACAAGTGTTTAATTTAAAAATAATAATAATCAACATGTCATTCCACAAAGTTAATGCGATCACTCAAACCAGCCTATGATAGTCGTAAGCTCCGTAAATGCCCAGACTTCCATATTCTTCTTCATCTATAATGAGATGTCGACAAAATAATATGAAACAACTACCATAATTGGAGATAATCCTAATTTGTGAACAAGTATTTGGACACACAGTATCAAGTAGTGGATGCTACCCAACGAATAGGCAAAATCAAGTGGCAATGGGCAGGACATATCTGTCGAAGAGACGACGGTCCATGGGGAAGGAAAGTATTGGAATGGCGCCAAAGAACTGGCAAACGAAGCATCGGCCGACCCCCTACAAGATGGACTGACGATATAAGAAGAATAGCGGGAGTGACCTGGATGCGGAAGGCGGAAGATCGAAGAGGATGGAGGCTCATGCGGGAGGCCTACGTTCAACAGTGGACGGACACAGGCTGATGATGATGATGATGATGATGATTTGGACACACTCAAAATGTTGTAATTATGTGAATGATGAGAAATTAATAAATAAATTAAAATATAGAATTAAAATGTTATTTTGTTTTAAAATCACAATAAATATTTTATTATAACTTAATTTTAATGTCTCCCGGTTTCGGTAGCTTCGAAGCCGGTAGACATTACAATTATATAAGTTATAATACAATAGTTATAGTGATTTTAAAACAATGTTAAATTTTAATGATAAAATGGAAAATCACAAAGTTAGTGCTTCAAATATAAATTACAAATAAATAAAATTTTATGAACGTGTGAGTTTATTGCCTAAGAAGCGAATCGGAACTGCCTCCAGCCTTCCTAGAAGGAAGCAATGATAACTCAGCATCCTACCAAAATCTTCTAACTCAATAATTAATACCAACATAGAACTTGCGGTCACAAAATACTAACCGAGTAACTTCTTTGACGTTATGAGAATTTAATTTGATTCATCCGAATTGAGATACGCATCAATCGTGATTTTTTTTTTTACATGTGTGTGTGAGGAAAATACTTCCATTCTAGAGGTTCCGGATACGATTCCTAGCAGGGTCAAAATAAATGGTTTTTTTATTGTTTGCTTCGGCAGTCACCTTTTGGTAATACCTTTCCACTTTTAATAAAAATTTAACTTAGTTCTTTATTTATTTATTTTTTCAAAACATATTACATACATAAGTCATATATCGTAGTCGTACAGGAGAAAGTGACCAACTAACAAAACGTACAATGTTTAGGATGGCCATTTAAGTCACTTTTGTTTGGCAAGAAAATAAATGCAGTAAGTCATTTTTAACAAGTCAACATATTATACTTCTTAGATTAAAATCGCTTTGGGATTTTTTTCAAGGCAATATTAAGCTAGTAAGATATCAAATAGACAATAATCACGTTTTTGTAAAAAATGCACATGGTCACTTTCTCCTGTATGACTACGATATACATATAATATTCCCGATGAGTAATTTCTATTTGTCATTTTGAGACATGGTATTAAGGTTAACAAGACTGGAACACACATAATAAACCAAAAAAAAAGTTTTTTTTTTTAAATAACCAAAACTAATTCACTGCAAAACATAAAAACAATAAACAGGTATAAGAAATAGGCACAAGAAGCATATTTAAATTAACAAATGAGAAAATATAAAAAACATAAGGTAAAAACAAAATAAGAAAATATGACTCATCACTACATACATATTAAGTATTTTTTAAATCATTTATATTGGATCCCCGAATGGGTTCTATTTTATATATCGCTTACTCCTTTCAAGAACGTCATAAATCAAAAAACTTGATTTTTCAGGAGAACGTTTTTAAAGTTTAAAAATATAACACAATGTATTAAAAATAAATATCAAGTCACTTATTGAACTCTTTACTGCGCAACAGATCTTTTTAGGTTAAACCTGAAGGTTTTTTCTCCATTTGAAAAATAATTAGTTCATTTTAAAAAAATAATTAAACAAAACGTTTTCTTCAAAATGCAAATACAGTACTTTCTGCCCTGTAGCGGGTAAATATTAAGTTAAAAATATGTCTCTTTTGCTGGGATATAGTACATTTTCTAAGCATTCCGAAAACATGCACAACTGAAAATTAATGATTTTTTTTATTTATGACGTTCTTGAAAGGAGTGAGCGATATGTCAGTCAGCTGGTTAATTTGGGTATAGGCAATATATTTTAAGGACACTTCACCAAATTTAAAAATATTAATTAATGAATTAATAAATTAGTAATTCCATTTTGTTGTTATTATTATTGAACCATATCCGCTGGATATGGAGTCCACAAACTGTCTTCAGGTTTTTCCATCGGCTGCCAGATCCCTTGCATCCTCCCGATTCAGGTCCGAAGTTCTGAAGAGAACTGCCGAATTGTCAGCAGTGGTCGTCTTGGGCGGCTCGAACCTGATGCTTTGTAAAAGAGGCAAGCTTGATAGCGGCTCTCGGGAGACATGCGGAGTACATGGCCTAGCCAACTGAATCGCCTTTTCTTGACGACAGTTGTGACAAAAATTTGCTGCGTCCTACGCCTTATCTCTTCATTCCTCACAAAGTCAAACCACCGCACGCCTAAAATTTTCTGCTACCTATTCTCAAAGTTAAGTACACGGCTACTCTGGGCCCTTGTAAGGTGCCACTAATAAAATTTTGGTATGATCAGGTATTTCAAATACTTGAAAGCGGTGAAATCATTGACAGTTATGTATTAAGAGATCCATGAATACGTTTGCAAAGACAGAGTGGTGTGGCGTACGATTCTCTCTTCCTACCAATACGGAGAAGCGGCGTTATGGTAAGTTAGTTAATTTCTATCAAAGTACGTACACACATGTTACTAAGTGGCAATTACTCAATAAAAGCATGCTTTTAAGCTTAAAATGATCACGTATATATAGACTTTAAAGTGAAAAAAATGGGGACGCTGTTAATAGCACAAAGTTGCCACTAACGACTCAAAGCTAATTAAAAATAGATCAAATTGGAGCATTATTTATTTAAAACCAGTTATTATTCGCGATTCCACTGCCCATAAAACGGGCACGCCCGCGCCGGGTCTGAACCGGGATGCGGCGACTAAGTAGTCGGTCTACTTTACCGCTCAGCTAAAAGGGAAAACAATGCACTGATTTACGTCTAATCTGCTGTAGAGTACTTCCGAAACAAGGCTGACCAAAAGTCGTGTTTTTAATTTCAATGAATATTTTTTTCAACATTTTGAGTGTGTCCAAATATTTGTTCAATAATCTGGATTATCTCCACTTTTTTACTAGTATATTTACTGTTTTTATTTTATTTTTGAGATATTTTTTCCTTTTACGTATCGCTCACATCAAATCAATCGAAAATCGTCAATTTTCAGTTGTGCATGTTTTCGGAATGCCCAAAAAATGTACTACATATATCTCAATTTTTAACTTAATATTTACTCGCTACAGGGCAGACAGTGTTGTTTTAGCATTTTTACAAACCAATCATAAATAAACTCCGGTAACACAAAGAGAAATGGAGAAAAGGATGGAGGAAGGAGGAGGACCGAAAAATTAAGGTTTGGATAAGGGGAAACGACCAAAGTAACAGAACAAAGTGGAACTAGGCAGATCATGTCGCACATATGTCTAAGGATAGATTAATGAAAAAGGTGCTCAACTGGAGAACTAGAACACGACGCAGAAGCGTGGGAAGGCCCCAGACAAGATGGTCCGATGACATTAAGAAAGTAGCGGGCCTGCACTGGAAGAGAGTCGCGACCAACAGACAACTGAGGAAGTCTAAGAGGGAGACCTTTGTTCATTCTGGACACAAGAAGAAAACTGCATATGATTGAATAAAGTTCTCCCTGTAATTAGTGACATTCACGATGACGCCGCACCATGTAGTTCTACAGACATAGTTCTATAGACAATTGTGGAAGTTGTCTGGTGAACTACGTGGAAGCTATATTTTGTACAGCAATGATAATTTTGTGGTATAGTAATAAACACTCTCCTTATCATCCATTGTTCAATTTGTGATTTTAAACATCTACCTAGGGTTGGCTATGCAATGCAATGTGGGGGAATCTGGATGGTTCTATTCTCCTATCATGCACTTACCATAAACTTGAAATATTTTTTTTAGTGGTCTTTACTTTCGACCGGGCAGTATAAAGGTCCGTTTACACTTGTCCGACAGGGCCGGCTCCCGCCGTTACGCCCAACAAATTGGCGGGCCTTTATCCCGATACCGTCATGAGTAATATAATAGGTGTAATATACTGCGTATTGTATCCCGCCACAAGGGAACCAGTCTGCCGAACCTGGCAACACTTCGCTAATTAACTTTTGCTCATTTCGTTAATTTGCTGCCGGACCAAAAGCAAAAAGTAGCATTTTGCTATATTTTTTTACATGGAAATTTAACAGAATTTTTTCGTGAGATTTACGATATATGTCGAGTTCCAAATGTTTTAGTAGTGTGGTCGTCAATCATGGGTGAAATGGTGAATGTTACACGCGTGTAAAGTGATTATTTAACCAGCCTTTGATAGGTCATAGGCCCTGTAAATACCCCGACTTCCATATTCTTCTTCATCTACGTTAAGATGACAAAATGTAAAAATAATTTTTCAAACCCTTATCTGCACCCCAATGGTGCATAGGGCACTGCATCATATAAATGCAATGTTATATTGATCGTTAACACACGAAGGAAAGGTTATCAGCCCTCCGCTTCAGGTTACTGTCCAGGGTAATATTGAATAAATATGACAGTGAAAAAATCACTTAAATATATTTGACCCCCCTGGGAATCGAACCCGGGACCTCCAGAACGGTAGCCGAGCGTGCTGACCATTACGCTACGGAGGCGGACCAAAAATAATATCAACATTGTTTAAATGAATTGTTTATGATTTTCTTCCTCATTTACAATATCTTTACGCTCTTTTATACTAATTGAATAAAAATAAAAATTGTATGTACATGTACATAAGTATTTCGGCTCAACACAGGCCATGCCTAAAGAACCGTAATACATGTAGTAAAAAAATGTATGTATCGATGAAATAAATAAATAAAAAATAATATATATAAATATTGTTTCATTTTTTGATGGTTCCATTCTATACTTGAAGTTAACGATTCAAATTTGAACCGAAATTTATTTGGCGCCGTTTCTCCGAAGCGTCTGATTAATTAGTAAAGGTCCGTTCACACGCCGCGCCTCGGACGTAATAATCGGTTCAGTTCTCACTGGGCCATTACCGCCCACTAAGCTTGTAAACCGACCATTAACTTCTAACACAATTTAGACGGTTGTTGTGAACGAAGGCATTATTGATTTCGTCGATACTTATATAAGTAGATGTGTTTTCCGATACGTTTAATGTGGGTAGGTACGAGCGTGCATGTACAACAAAAATTACATCATATTTCGATTTCTTTCACCTTCCATATCTTATATTTTTTTTAAACATTAATTTCTTATATTATTTTGAGAAATAAAAAGGCTTCATTTTTTGATTAACACAATTTTTATTAACAACCAACTAGTTTCAGCAACAACCTGTTGCCCTCTTCAGGGTTTATTTTATAAAATAATTAATTGTTAATAAAAATGTACGTGGATAAAAAAACAAAGTCTTTTTATTTCTCAAAATAATATATCACTATGATCCACAAAGTTGATGCTTTCAATATTCAAATATATATATATATATATATATATATATATATATATATATATATATATATATATATATATATATATATATATATATATATATATATATATATATATATATATATATATATATATATATATATATATATATATATATATATATATATATATATATATATAAATTTATATTTATATATATATATATATATATGTATATATATATAAACATATATATATATATATATATATATATATATATATATATATATATATATATATATATATATATATGTACATATATATATATATATATATATATATATATATATATATATATATATATATATATATGTATATATCTATATATATATATATATATATATATATATATGTATATAGCAGCAGAAGCTTTGTGGTATATAATTAAGTGAACAGGGTATCATAACCGCAAAAAGGATACAATTGTTTCAAAGAAAATCGTCATCGATTCCGGATAATTGGATTTTTTCCTATACTTAGTAAGACCCTGTGAATCGGTAAATGATTAAATCGCTGTATCCTGTATTTTATAGCCCCAAATAACCACAATTGAACGTTATTTGGTGGTACAAATCCGTCAAAGGAGGATAGAATGCCGGATGCCAAATGAAACGTGTGATTATGCCAATGACAGAAAATATGAAATGTCCGGTATCAATTTATTTCCCATCGATTTCTGGGGCCTTATTATTTGATGGATGATTTTTTTTAAATATATATATACATATTTATGTATATATATTTATACATACACACATTTTTTTCTTCGGTCTTCCTCTGCTTTTATTACACACTATATTCACCTCATAAATTATCTTTACTATCTTTCTTCATTCATTTGTTCCACATGTCCAAACCATCTCTACCCACCTTTCTTAATTTTATCGAGAACGCTTATCTCGGCCTAGCATTTTTTTTTATATTTCGCCATTTGAATATCTTTTATACATCGTTTCCCAGCACTCGTCTGAGGGATCACATTTCGACTGCATTCAGTCTTCTTTAATATTTCTTCTTTTTTCCATTTTTCACTTTCATAAATTTGAGTTGGAACAAGGACTTCGTTGTATACTGCTAGTTTAGTTTTGGCTGATAGATTTTTTTACTACTACTACTACTACTACCATCACGCCGTTTCCCCGCAGGGGTAGGCAGAGAAGATGGAACGCCACACTCTTCTGTCCTGACATACACTCCTCGCCTCCTTCACATACATACATCTAGTCATACACGCCCTTCGATTACGCAGACTTTTGACACTGCCAGATTTTAGGTTCTGATTGATCTGATCTATATCTGATATTATTGAACGATGCACTAAAATTAGTTATTTTAAATTAAAACCTCACCCTTCTAACTGCAAATACAAACTTCATTGTTAATTTCCGTTGTATTATACAAAATGAGTATGTAAGTATTATTATTATGTAAGTCTATTATTCATATAAATTTATCCTTAGCTTTTTTCAGCATACACATTAGCATCGTCTTAAAGATTTTTTTCACTCATGTCGGCTTTCCCGGATAAAAGCAAACGTGACAAAGCCAACCCACAGTCTAAAGGGTGATGTAGCCTATTACCGAGGTATAAAAATTATTCATAGTTTTTTTTAATTTCGTTCAAGTAATAATAATAATAATACCTACTCATAAATATGTCTTTAAAAAAAATCTTCAATTGTTTTAACCCTTTTAGTGCTTATATTTTTCTTAAATGTGATCTACATTGTGAGACTTTTTATTTGCGAAAATGATCCTTTTATGGGTGTGTACAAAGTCATGCTTCGACAAGAGTCAAGATGGAGAAGAAGAAAAAATTATCCGTATTTTCTTTAATATTGACTGATTTTGGTAAAATTAAATTGTGTTGGTGGAGAACGTATTAAACTTCTCAAACAAAATAGAAAAAAAAAACAAAATACATAAAAAAATCTACTTATAAACATATACATATATGAACACATATACATGTACACATATGAATTGGGAATAGGAACAAAGGAAGACCCAGGGTAAAGATCATGATCAAGTATTTTATATATCTTGAAAGTGTTCGGGATAGGACGCGTAGAATAATATAATATAACACCCTCCTTATAATTCATCGTTCACTTTGTGTTTTACCACTTTAATAAACACTGATTCGTGACTACCGGTTTCGAAATAATCATTCCCCTATCAGGTTATCAAAATAAAATTATTACGGTCTTACATTTGTACAAAAAAAATTGAAAGAAAGAAAGAACCGTCAGTCCATTTAATCTTCACATTCGTTTGAAAATACCATAACTAAGCGAAACAATTATCATATATTAATTTTTATGTGTATTTTATCAATAACAACTCAGTAGACTCAAAAAATGTGTGTTTGATTTAAAATTAATACAAAACAAAACATTATTTTTTTATTTAATATAGTATAGTATTTAATATGTACAACATAATACAATTTCTAAACATTTATACATATAGAAAACTTATAGTTTTAGATTCGCTGTGCCTCTCCAAAAAAGAGACTGAGCTCTTGTGCTTGGAGAGGGACTTACACTCAAGGTTTAATGTTTTATATAATAAATGGTATAATGGTATTTTTTCTTTTTATTTCAAGATTTATATGTAATGAACATTATTTTTTTCTTAAGAATTAATTATTGTAGGTACTTGAAATATTTGTTGATGTATGGCGGTCTTAGGGGATTTACCGTATGCATAGTGTATGGTTTTTGAGGTGATCTAGGCGGCTCGTCGTCTTCGTATAAAGGCTAAACCATCATAGACGTAACTATTTACAGTAACTGTCAGTCAATACTGCACCACTTACCGACCTGCCAATCACTGCTTCTTTGTTACCGGACACGAGGCGTCCGACGAGGCTTTCGAAGCATTTTTAATTTAATTTTTACTTGGTAAATACCACTATATCTTAAAATCTATTGTGACACGTGTTTCGATGCATTCCGCATCAATACGGTATTTTAAAATGGTGTCACAATAGATTTGAAAAAATAGTGGTATTAACCAAATGATTTTAAGTAATGTTTAACTATAATATTAATTAAATATTCCCCTGGACTGGTACACAGCGCTTTGACTTCATATAATATACGTTCAAACTTAAATTGCACCAATTTAATGCAGTGCCCTATGCACCATTGGGTACGAATAAGGATCAGTAGTAGTATTTTATAAACTGAACGTGTATAAAATTAAATATTCTTATGTTGTTCACAATATTTTCAGTATGTTTAAATTTTTGGTCATAAATCTGGGTTTGTCAAGTTAGGAATTAATTATATTGATATCTCAACATAGATAAAGAAGAAAAGTTAAATCTGGGTATGAACAAGACTTACAATATAACAATTTGACAATGACTAAAATCTTCCCTCTACTATCCATATTTCTACTAATAAAAAAAAAATAATAAAAAAACAGGTCTTCATCCTTCAATATACATTTATAAAATTTAATTTAAGAAATAAGGGTATTTAGTAATACGTTAATTAAAAATGAATAACCACAAAGTGACTGCCGAATCGATTAATGCAATTTTAAAATTGTAGCTTCACATACAGTGAATAAAAATTATACGAAGTGCATCGAAATACGGGTAACAATAGATTCTATGAAAATTGGTATTTACCAAGTGAAATTTAAATTTAAATAAATTATTTCCGAAGGGAAGTTTTACACTTAAGGAAAACTCAAATACATCCTGTTTATTTTAAAC
The DNA here is from genome assembly GCF_059751285.1 of Brachycentrus maculatus. Lineage (NCBI taxonomy): Eukaryota > Metazoa > Arthropoda > Insecta > Trichoptera > Brachycentridae > Brachycentrus > Brachycentrus maculatus. Next base: position 676,794 of record NW_028280923.1, read on the forward strand.
TATGCCACAGAAATAATTTTGCAAAAAGTATTATATATTTTGTAATTTTATAAAAAGGTACAAAATTATTATGGGAACATATGAGAAACCGACCAATCAATTTTAGGATCGATGATCTATGATGTTTAATATATTATTATAAATCATATTTCTCTCAGATTTAATATCTGAACCACTAAATATGAGTATTGTTTACAAAAAAGAACCTTGCCAACTGACCACTGAGTGGCAAGCAGTACCAGGGAATCATATAATTTAAGACTATTACAAATGTCAGGATGGAGTTAAGGTCTTCAACCTGACGTGTAGTATTTGTAGGCAATTAAAAGCTCGGTCTGTTTCAGTAGGCGGCTTCCTCAACATAGATCTTCTAACACCATGATGCCCTGGTAGATAAATAACTTATTTCACAATATTTTGTGTGTTCAATTTTTAGTTTCACTTAGGAGTGAGCTATTTGTATTAAGATTTTCGATCGACATCAATAAAATTCGAAATTTGTGAATAAAAATTAGTACACAAAATATTGTAAATAAAAAAACTGGTAAAAAACATTTAATTTTTAGGCGTCTCCTAATATGTACCTTAAAATAATTCGTAAAGAATCTAACATCACGAAGGTTTTTGCTGGTAAAAGACTTATTTATTTCAACCATAGATATCGAAGAAGTTGGAGACATGGAATGTGTGTATTTTCAATTGAAGTATAAAAATAACTTCGGAAATTTGAATAATATGACTTTCAATCTATTAATTCATTATTTTGTAAAAATTAGTTTAAATTATATTGAAATCTCATGAAGAAGTATATGGAAGTCTGATTATTTACAGAACCTCCGAATTATCACACGTTTTAAGTGATAACTCTATACAAGTGTAACACTCACCTTTCTAACCATGATTGACAACCAAAGTACTAAAATTTAGGAACTTGCATATTCTTAAATTGACACGATTTTCACATATCGCTCACTCCTTTCAAGAACGTCATAAATAAAAAATCGTCAATTTTCAGTTGTGCATGTTTTTGGAATGCTCAGAAAATGTACTATATCCCAGCAAAAGAGGCATATTTTAAACTTAATATTTACCCGCTACAGGGCAAAAAATGTTGTTTTTGCATTTTGAAGAAAAGTATTGTTTAATTATTTTTTTAAATATATTAAATATTTTTCAAATGGAGAAAAAAACCTTCAGGTTTTACCTAAAAAGATCTGTTGCACATCAAAAACTTCAATAAGTAGCTTGGTATATATTTTAAATACATTGTGTTATACTTTTAATCTTCAAAAACGTTCTCCTGAAAAATCAAGTTTTTTGATTTATGACGTTCTTGAAGAAGTGAGCGATATGAGTTCTAGGCGCTATCTATGATTTAGTTTCGTTTGTTTTCAAGTTTCATTAATTGATTCGACAATCACTTTGTAGTACTTTCTATCCAATTTTAAGTTAAATTAGATTTGATAAATACCACTATTTCTTAAAATCTATTCTGACACGTGTTTCGATGCATTCCGCATTACAATAGATTTTAAGAAAGTGGTATTTACCAATTAAAATATATATGTACAAAGTCGTTAGCCCTGTTAATACGCATACTTCCATATTCTACTTTACCTGCTTTGAGATATCAATATTAAAAATAAGATTACATTTCATTTAATTCAAATATGAAATAGTTTTGTTTAAAAAAAATTACACCTGCCTGAATGTGTTAGATCAAAGTAAACTACTTAAAGAAGCTAAGAGTCCTTTAGTTGTTAGGTGTAATTTGGATTTCGTGTTTGTGGTTTGAATGACAGCCCTGAATTTCAAAAGCTAGCGCCGTCAAACCTTAAGCACGCTATTTATATGGAATTTAGATCTCTATTGTTCAGTACATGGAACCCCTAATAATAACACCCCAACTACCTGGATACCACTAAAATATAATTCAAACGCCCTGTTTCTGCAATATGATTTGGAATTCATACCTTCGCAAGCAATACGTATCGGCTCTTTGCATTAAAAGTGAACAATTTCCAAAAATATTCGTAATTTAGTTAATATGCGGAAACGTTTGGTATCACCAGTATGCTTTTCTTAAATATTGACAAAAGAGCGTAGTTCAACAAAAACTCGCTTTGTTTCAAAGTTTTAGTCCTTTATTTATATAATAATTTCATAATTGTACTGAAAGAAAAAAGTATTTTATAGAACATTATTGTTTTACTGCGAAAAATATTTATTTTACCTTAAATTTAACCGTATTTAGTAAATTCAATCGCAAAAAACATTTTATCTTGAAAAGTATTGAAACTCAAAACGATTATTTTACTGGCCTACGTTTTGGCTACTATATAACAAAATCAAGATATAATTTTATGTTACTTTGAAAGAGAGATAGTGTAACTAGTATTTTTTTTTAAATATTTAAAATATCATTATTATTGAAAATATTACACGTTAAACCTTTAAAACTCTTTCCTAAAAAAATAGTATGTTTTGAGATTATACAGTTTTAACGCAAAGGCGCGATATGCAGGTATATTAAATACAATGTCGCTCATTTGTTACAACAATAATTGCACTTTTAGAAATATTACAGGAGATGTCATTCAGACGTTGTAGCAACAGAAATGGCGCCGTTTTACTCAATTCTCATTTACTCATACTCATCTCGCAGCATTTCACCATAAAATCAATTCCGTCCATGTTTCTCCCGATGTAAATAGTCTTTCCGCACATTTTGACATACTTTACTTGGTTTTTTTTCAAATGTAATTACATCATTGTTGCGCCAAAGGGATGTGTGTCACTCTTGCACTCATATTTTTTTAAATATCAAAGGATAATGCTAATAATAATGATAAAGATGTTTATCTTTCACTTGCTACATACCAGTATGTACTTACAACATTTTGAGTGTGTAACAATTCTTGTTTACAAAATCTTGATTATCCCCCGCTTAGGATTTTTTTAAATTTTACATCTTAACATGGATGAAGAATAATATGGAAGTCTGGGCATTTACAGGGCTTACGATCATAGGCTTGGTTAAGCGATCACTTTACACACGTGTAATATTCACCAATATCACTCATTGCAACCGCACTTCTAAAATTTTTGTAACTTCTCGATATGTTGATCAAACTGGTGACACAGAATATTTGATTTTACAGCAGCCATCTATGTTGGAAAAGAGAAACATTTTTTTTACTAAGTAGTGATTCCATTATATTTATATGCAAGGTCCGAATACTGGATTTAATTCACTTACTTGAAACCCTCCTGAAAAAACGAATACATTGTTTTTCATTACCCGATTTGAAAATATGATTATTTTTATTTCAATATAAAATATTACATCTCATTTAAAACCCAAAATCACTCTCAAACCAGTGATGACCAATAGAAAAATTATAACAAATACTTGGAATTTTTAATAGACTATGTTTTTTATCTTTTTTTCTGATCTTCTTTACATTTAATTCATAGACCGCAGGTGGAACGAAATATTTTATATCAATTGACGTATTATCATCATCAAAATAAACCCCGAAACGTGAAAAGGATCTGTCAAAATTAAATGCATTTAAAATTGCTACTAATGCAACGAAACCAGTATCGGCCTGCCCATCTGCTTTCAAGCCTTCAAAATTCTGTCAGATCCGAAATCACACCATCGTCAAATCCTCCATTGTAATAGGACGGCATAATGAAAGGTTAGATTATTTGTAATATTATGTATCCCTTTGAAAATGTGAAGCAACACCGACATGCAATGCACCTCCTGCCAAGTCGTGTTTTCCTGGTAGCGAGAATCGCTAACGTCACTCTTGTTTTAATTTTTTGGGCTTATCAATTAGCATTAATAGTGAATACTGTCATGTCATCGATTTTGACAGACGATTTATGTATTTGAAATTTGATAAATTTAATTTTTACACCAAATATTGGGCTGGGATTTTTATATTTATAATCATTTATCAACAGTAAAATTGAAATTCTGGGAAAACAACCATTAATATTTTAGATTTCTTTGTAAAAAAAGTCACTGTTTCATTCAAATTTTTAGCTGTAAAAGTGCCACGTATTCTTTCTGTGCCTTATAGAAAATGAAAAATTTTTACTTCACACAACCTTATTTTTGAGTTTCCCTATTTTTTAGAAAAAATACAGAAAACAGTGATAGCGAAGGAAATATATAGTAGTCATACAGGAGAAAGTGACCAAGTGCGTTTTTTACAAAAACGTGATCATTGACTATTTGATATCTTACTAGCTTTATATTGCCCTGAAAAAATATCCCAAAGGATTTTAAACTTGGAAGTATAATATATTGACTTATTATAAATGACTAACAGCATTGATGTTTATTTTCTTGCCAAGTAAAAGTGACTTAAATAGCCCTCCTGAAGATTTTACCTTTTGATAGTTGGTCACTATCAGAAGGTATCTCCTGTACGACTACGATATGTTAAACCTTACAAAGACAGCGACAAAATAAGAACGCAGTCTAAAAAAATGTCTTTCGTATTTTTTTTATATAAATTAATCCTTATTGATTTGGCAGTAGCTTTGTGGAAAAACAAGATTAAAATATAAAGATGGAACACTTTTAACCATTATCATTTTTAATATTATACCATTTTTCGAGATTATTATTGTAAATATGACTAGTTTCGTAAATTACGGATGCTCTCATCAACAGAAGGTAATTCAAAAATTGATGCCAAAACAATGAAAAATATATGCTGTTGGATAATACAGTTGAAGGTATCAAAGCGCGAGTTATAACAAATTTTAATAAATAATGGTGAAAATCTAATTGTAAAATCAAACAAGTTTGTCTTTTCACCTGTTGATGAGAACATATGTAGTTCTCGAAACTAGTCGTGTTTACATTAATAAACTAAGAAAATAAACAAGTGTTGTATTTATTATTTTAAATATAATGTTTTTTACCAAGTTCCTTAGTTGTAAATAAAAGCTCTGTGCATACCATTGCATGTAACCAACGTAGCAAATTAAAGTGGAAAAATCAAACGACGATACTGATGATGATGCATTTAATCATTTTGAAGTTCCCATACATTTTTTTTCTTTTTTAACCCTGCATACTAATCAATACACCAGGCTACCGAAGTTTGTATAGAGAATACGGTGCATGACAATTTTTTTTTTCTGTATATATAACTGAATGTGTATAAGTATGTATTTGTATATATATGTGTGTAAGTATGCGTATGCATATATACGTATGTATATTTATAGATATATTTTTTTAACTTCTTACCTAGAAAAAAAAAAAAATAAAAATCCTGTAACCACCCTTTATTAATTCCTCTCCTTTCCTTCTCCTTTCCTGCTTAATCTATTTTTTGTTTTTGTTTTTTGTTATCTCTGAATGTTTTTTAATAGTTTTATAACTTAATTGTGGAATTGTTTAATTGGCTTTTTTTTTTAACGTAACTATTTTTTGTCAATGTAATGTAATGTTTATTATTGTTAATGTAACTATTGTTTTATATCATTTTTTTATATGTAAGCTGTACAATTCCCGAATAAATAAAAATAAAATAAAAATAAAAATAAAAATAAAATACTGTAAGATCCTCTTTTGTTTTTCGATTAGAGCTCTTTCCCAAACGTCAGTCGATATGAGTCGGCATTGTTGGATATAGGTTTTGATAAATTGTAGTCATTAATATCAGGCTAATGACTACTGCTGACTATCCTCAAGTTGTTATTGAAGTCTCAATCAGCCTTCGATACATCCATTCTAAATATGTACGTTCAAGACATTAGAACTGTAATTCATTAAATTCGCTGTTAAATTACCCAATAAAGTGGCATTGACAGGAAAATTAATTGGTATACTTGATGACTTTATTTCAACAAATAAATCAATTAAGGTATTATGTATTTATCTGTATGAAATAAATATTATATATATATATATATATATATATATATATATATATATATATATATATATATATATATATATGTATATATATATATATATATATTATATATTTATATATATATATATATATATATATATATATATATATATACATAAATATATATATATATATATATATATATATATTTATATATATATATTTATAAATATATATATATATATATATATATATATATATATATATATATATATATATATATATATATATATATATATATATATATATATATATATATATATATATATATATATATATATATATATATATATATATCGTAGTCGTACAGGAGAAAGTGACCAACTAACAAAACGTAAAATGTTCAGGAGGTCCATTTCAGTCACTTTTGCTTGGTAAGAAAATAAACATCAATACAGTTTTAGTCATTTTTAACAAGTCAATATATTATGCTTCCAAGTTTAAAATACTTTGGGATTTTTTTCAGGGCAATTTTAAGCTAGTTAGATATCAAATAGTCAATGAACACGTTATTTAAAAAAAAAATGCACTTGGTCACTTTCTCCTGTATGATTTATGTTTTTTTTACAAACAAATATTTACGTTTAATCAACATAGATGATCACTTACTAACTAACTAACTAACTATCACGCTGCTTTTCCGCAGGGGTAGGCAGAGAAAATAGAATGGAACGCCCCACCACTGTTTTTGCAAAAAATATACATTCATGCATCTCTTCATACATAACCACCGATTATTCCGACTTTTGACCTGACCGTTTTCAAAGTATTTGATATACTTGATCACATCGAGTTTTCCTCGGTCTTCTACTGCTCGAGTTTCCAATGAGGTTTTCTTCGTAAATTTTAGTTTTACCATTCTTACTTCACTCATTGGATACCATATTTGTAATATCATCAATAATATTATTTATTTCGCAAACAAAGAAAATATCCGGAAAACATAAAACTGAGGAGGTATGTTGAAAGTAATCAGTAACTACAGCGGTGGTCCATTATCTCATGGACATACAGAAGTCATTTCTCTTCCAGTGTGAATAAGATATTCTGAATAGGGTATTAATATTGCCTCAGCCAAGGTGATGGTCTCGAGATGAAATATATATTTTAATTAAACCACTGCGATCTCTCACAAATCGATCTGGGATGATTACCCCTCGTACTTATGTGCTCCGCGTAATTATGTTGGCAAGAACGAATTGCAACGTGAAGGATTCTTGATTAAGACATGAAAGGTATCGATTAATAATATTTTACGCGCACGATAATGAACTTCTTGCTTTAATGGAAAAATTATTAATCAAGTAATTTTGACAGCCATTTTGAATATCACTATTTCCAATATGTTTTACACAGATAGATCAACATTTTTTTTTTTTTTAAATACCAGAATCGATCGTAAATGATAACTTTGTATTAAAAAACTTAGCCCGTTCAATTAATATGTATATTATTTTATCTCTCTAACTTCCACAGGTCACATTTAAGTTTTGTACTGACATTTCTTGGTGGAACTGTATTTTATAGAATAAAATAACAACTATGTAATTTTTCCTCTTGAATTTTATTTGACCAGCAGCAACAGCAACCAGTCTGATAATGTTGGTTACGACGAAATCCGGTTGCTGGTCAAATAAAATTCATGTGTTGTTATTTTATTATATGAAAGCTACATGTCTGGGCCTTCTTCAAAGTATTAACCTCCTCGATGCACACACTTATCCCAACGGTGTTTCTTCTTTTGGAAACAGTCCTGGAACTCTTCTTTTGAGATGTCCTTCAAGTCTTTCATTGCATTTGACTTAATCTCGGGAATAGTCTCAAATCTTCTTCCTTTCAAAGGTTTTTTGAGTTTGGAAAACAAGAAGTAGTCAGAAAGAGCAAGATCAGGTGAATCGGGTGGGGAAAAACAGTGACCGAATGTGTAAAATGAAGACTCAAAAAAGCATATCTGGCAAAAGTCTACGAGACGAAATAAGGAACGCTAGGATAAGGGAAATATGCTAGATCGAAGATGTCGTTAGATGGGGAATGCAACAAAGGAGACAATGCGTTGGTAGACCATTGCAATGGTATGCGCATCTGAGGAGAAACCATCTAGACTCCCCCACATTGCACTGTTTTACCAATACCAAGGTAGACGATTCCCGGGCAGACCATCAAAGAGATGGAACGACAGCTGGGAACCGACATCGCAGGAGGCTAAGCCCTTTTAAAAACAGGCCACAAGGCCTGCACCAAGCAGAAGAAGATCATTTTCGTATAAAATCCATGTCTGTATAAGCGTCCTTGAGGTAGTTTTTTTATTACGAAAATGGCGCTATATAAATCATATAAATTATTATTATTATTCTCTTATAGAATTTCTCTTCTGAGCCACCAGGAGACGCTATTGCCCTCTTTGAGAACCATGCTCAATCTTGAGGGTCCACATACAGAATTACTGACCAAACAGATACCTATAGGAGTGTGTCCTTATTTACTGACGGATCGGCCTTCCAATGAGAACTTCCACAATGTTCCCAGCATTCACAATTCAGTCACAATTCACAATGGCGAGCAGGCGCAGTCGTGAATGGCCCGAGAGCAGATTTGTTATTTTTATAGCGGGCTGTAAACTCGACACAAAAGATCGACACTGCGGTCGATGGGACCATGACAAATCACAGGACATTAAGAAGATTGTCCCATCTACTTTTGTTTTGTTCGATCTCGTCTTGGTTTACATCTCGCGAGCTAGCCAGGGCCGGGGTAGAGATCAAGCGAGGGGCATTTTTATCAGAAAATAAAGAAATGTATGACGAGCACAAACCGTTTAAGAGCTGAGGTTTTTTCTCATATGTAAAATGAAATTGCTGAAGACTTTTTTGCAAAAATGGTCTTATTTTCGGTGTGTAAAAAATAAATAAAAAATTTCTCAAATATTCACCGATTTAAGTATTTCTTTCTGGTTATTGTAGAAAACATATCATACTACTCAAATAAACTAGCACTTTTATCATAACATAAGAAATGTATGCAAAACAATGACCGTTTTAGAGCTGAGATATTTTCTCACATGTTTGCTTAAATTTCTAAAGACATTTTTTATCAAAAATGCTCCTTTTTAAGGTGTGTGTAAAAAACATTTTTCTCATATACTGACCACTTTAAGTATTTCTTTCTGGTATTGGTGGAAAACTCAACTTTTAAATTACTCAAATAAAACCATTAAAATATTTTCTAATGAACATACGCACATAAAGTAGATTTAAAAAAATGAAGTTATAAACTACAAAGTAAATATTTCTTTATTGGAATTTCATTAAAATTCGATTATTTTAAATCGATTAGTGCAAATATATACTTTTTTCTTCTAATGACCTAAAAAATTTTTTTAAAAAATCTCTGAAATATTTATTTTGAAAAAAAACTTTTTGTTAATTTTGATAAAGTTATTAAAAGGTAAACAGTTAAAAAATTATAAAAATATTTTTTATAATTATTCTAAAAAAAAACAAATTACAATATATTTATATCTATATATATATATATATATATATATATATATATATATATATATATATATATATATATATATATATATATTTATATATATATATATATATATATATATATATATATATATACATATATATATATATATATATATATATATATATATATATATATATATATATATATATATATATATATATATATATATATATATATATATATATTTATATATATATATATATATATATATATATATATATATAAATATATATATTTATATATATATATATATATATATATATATATATATATATATATATATATATATATATAATATATACATATATATATTTATATATATATATTCTAAAAAAATGTACGTGGAAAGACTTCTAGCCCCGAACACGCCCGGCAACGTTCTGTATTTGTATTTCAGCCTTATGAAATTTTCTAAATTTATATTTTTAAGACATTATTTTTGCGTTGTTTCGACAAGGGTGACAACCCTTGTCGAAACCCATTAATGAGGGATAAGACGGAGAAGAGAAATTCAATTATTTTTAAACCCTGAATACTACCCTGTCCTCTGATACGATGACACAATTTAACATCGGATCATTCTCCGTCCACAGATGGCATTATATTATATGGAGATGATATATATTTACAAAGTGTTCGTATCACGTGATGTATGTTACACGCGCATTGTTTTCAGCATATGCGCATGCGCCGTGGACTCTCGTGCCTTGATTTATCTGCCCAATTTATATCTGTCCACATGTGGTTAATTCGTATTGTCAACTCTTGTGTTGGATCTGAGGCCAGTCATGCTGTATCACATGTTACATGTACCATTCATCTCGTCTGTGGTCTGTGGACGAGAATATAATACTATTAATGTGTTGATGATTTTAAAATAGCATTGTGTTTGCGGAGGAAATGCAACCCTTAAAATCTTGGCTAACCGAACGAAGTCTGGTTATTTAAAGTGCCCAGACTACCATATTTTTATTCTAAAATAACTCCTTCGTGGAGGAAAGCTAGATTTCGGAACAAGGATTTAAACACACCCAAATGTTATGTTGTAACGAATAGATGAAAATAATATATTAAACACTGTTTCTTTACTTGTTTCAACAGCCGATTTATATAATATATGAGTCATTACTGACTTATAAATCATTGTTTCTGTAGTGATCTGCGTGGGCGGTAGTGACTTACCCTCTGACCATTCTATTCTCTTATCTTACTGCTGATCTTCTCACAATAGAGTTGTTCTCTCTCCGAGTACAAGACTACATGCAAAGCGTGCAAATTGGAAATGATAGTCATTCTGAGAGCAGGTACACCACAAGGACTAAGGACTAAAGCTTCCATAGCCTTTTTATCTTTTACCTTCTGCTAACCTGGTAGCTGGTAGCCATGCAATTTTTAACGATATTATGTGCCATAATTTGATATATCACTAACTCCTTTCAACAACGTCATAAATAAAAAACCATCAATTTTCAGTTGTGCATGTTTTCGGAATGTAAACGCGGAATAGTTTTAACTTAATACATACCTGCTACAAAACGGAAAGTGTTGTTTTTGCATTTTGAAGAAAATGTATTGTTTTTAGTTATTTTTTTTTAAATAAACTAAGCATTTTTCAAATGGAGAATGGTTTTACCTAAAAAGATCTGTTGCACAATAAAAAGTTCAATATGTGGCTTGATATTTATTTTTAATACATTTTATTATATTCTAAAACTTAAGAAACGATCTCCTGAAAAATTAAGTTTTTTGATATATGATGTTGTTGAAAGGAGTGAGCGATATCATGGATTCTATTGTAACATGTTAGAGGCTGACAAATTACGAGTTTATTTTTGACAAATGTAGCACTTTTGTCTTACCACTTTTTTAAACACTTATTACTTATTTTATTTTAATTTCAATGAAGATGAAATGATTTTCCGAAACCGGTTGTCACGAATAAGTGTTTTGGTATTACATAAAGTAAACAATGGATGGTAAGGAAAGTGTTTTATTACCATATCACGAAGTTATCGATGCTTTTAATATACCAAATATAAAATGAATAAATTATGTTCAATGCGTATTGAAATTCATGAAATTGTAAATATATATAAGGGTATGAACATTAATCGTTTTTTCTTCAATCTTATTGGTTTTTCTCTCTTTCTCTTTGTACTATTTTGTATTGCTTGCAGATTTTCGATATTGCTTTCATTGGTTTAATACAACGCTACTGCTCAATAATTTATTTGAAAAATAATTCGTTTTTTTTTTCACAATGTTTTTTAGATTAAACAGATGTAGTACTCGTACTATACGAATTCAATGAAAGTAAAAATGAAGTATTAAGATTTTTTTTTAATATATTAATTTACCATAAATTATTGAAACGAAATCATCCTCCATTCACTTCCTGTCCTATTCGTGATCGTCCCCACCCACTGAAGTCATCTGCCCACAGATCTGCAGTAATATTGTGCCAGGAGACTATAAACGCGAGGAGACATCGCCTGAAATACAGCCCGTGGATAGCCGCCCCCTCAATAGATGCAACTTATTTCTGCAGTATTATCTTTTTATGCAAAATGAACCTCACTTACTGAACATCGTGTGGGGTATGATAAACACGTAACACTAAATAAGAGATTAAATGTTGTTACATCAGAAAAATGAGAATCATCATTTTCATTTTCTACAACCTTTATAATTTGGCACATTTTTCTAACATCTTTATCATGCTATCATACGTTTCATTAAAGCTTTCGCTACAAACTTTTCTTATTCTTTATTGATTGTTAATTATTTTTTAAAATTATATTTAGCTTCAGCCTAAAAAAATGTATGATATCAATACGTATCTCTTTCATATGACGCTTTCATTATTTCTAAAATTCTTCAATATATCGTCATTGAATATGTAGATAAAAAAATAACTATTAATTTTGTAAAAAAAATACAAATTGAACGTTATTTCCTTACTTAATACAAAGCTTCATGGAAATGTGTTAATTTTATATTGATTCATAAGCATTGTATGAGATACTTCTATTTCTTCTGACCCTTATTCGCACACAGTAGTGCATAGGGCACTGCATCAAATTGATACAATTTTGATTTAATAATTTATTAGATGAAGGCAAGGTGATGATACTCGACTGAGTCGAGGCTAATATTAAATAAATATAAGAGTGCAAAATACTTATATTTATTTTTAACCCCCTCTGAATCCACTAATATGGTATCCAAGTGTGCTAACCACTACACTTTAAAGGCGGACATAGGCGGAGTTTAAAATTTAAGTAGGTTGAGAGGTCAAAAATTAAAAATAATATTAATATTGTTTCAATAAATTATTAATGATTTTCTTCCTCATTTATACTTTGTAATATTAAAGAGTACTTTATAATGTGGTATTACGAATATGTTTCGTATATGTTATAACATTAACAGTCGTTAAGGTTACGTGTGTATGCATACGTTATTTGTAATTACACGAGATTTTATCGTGCCCAGTGCCGACTGACAAGTCTCAGTATCGGAATCCATCCTTCGCGCCCGGTGATATATTGACATATCGAAGGAGAGTACCGGGAGTGCATGAGGGTACAAGAGAGCGGAAATCGCACACGTCGATTCCTCTCCTCCGCGCCGTAAGGGCCGCCCCGCCCCTCGCGACAGGCGCCCATTGTCTGCCGGACCTAAAATTATTATAATTTCGCATTAAATCAAAAACACCGTCCGCTATCGAGCGATTGACTATTGTTCGAGGATACCAGGAACGCGAGAGGGCGAGGAGATGAGCCCGGCGTACGGAGCGACGAAAGAATAAATCCGAGGCATTTGCATAACGTTATTAATCTAGCCGACACACGTGTTCAGGCGAAAACGGTGATGAGAACAACACATGCATACGACTGATACCGAAATCTTTTTATTCTTCTTCTTCCTCTTCTTCTTCTTTTTAAAGATCCTCAGGATCTGCCTGGCGTACGGAGCGTTGAAAGAATTAATCCGAAGCATTTACATAACGTTATGAATCTAGCCGACACACGTGTTCGGGCGAAAACGGTGATGAGAACAACACACGAAATGCATAGGACTGATACCGAAATCTTCTTTTATTCTTCTTCTTCTTCCTCTTCTTCTTGTTTTAAAGATCTCCAGGATCTGTATGTGCTGCCGCTTGCTTACTTCCAAGCTTACTAAATAAGCACAATGGTGCGCCGTTGTGCAAATCGTTGGCAATTCCGTTCTTTCAGCTTACCCCTGCGTTAAGCGGCGTGATGGTAATTGATTAGTAAGCTAGTTATAACGTGATATTTTTCACACTTTTTACAGCTCTAACAACCTCACAAACCAGATCATTAATACGATTCGTTTGCAATTAAAAAACAAGTTTCGTACAACCACACTTTCAGTACTGTTATTAATCACCGAGGCAATATTACGCAAGTTTGTTACTTGGAAATGAATCATCACATTTCGGTCGAACACCAATCTATAATATTTGAGTTTTTGACGTGGGCCGAATCTATCCTTCTTATATTTACCTTCTCACAAAGCTGATAGCCTGGGAACTGGAGCAAGATACTATGTAAGCAGCCCTAGGGCTTGTCGGTACGTGATAACTCATTCACTGAGCGTGAACAAAAAAAACTGGCTGTGCGCTACCAATATGTGGAATTATTATTGTTATTCATGGGATAAAGACGTAAAATCTCTGTGATTCAGGCGTTCAGAGAACCGAGATTCATCACTGCTAGATCCGCGATCATGTTCTCTCTTATATTGCGCAAAGGGTTGCCAGTCCACATGCTTTATGAATCACTTCAACTCGCTCACTCAGCGCTAATCAATACTGAGATAAGTTATTTATGGATTCCAAGAATCACGATTATACCGTAAATTCCTTATGACAGATCACACACTTATTCTTAGACGGATTAAAGATTTATTTTGATATATGCACAAGTACAAAAGAAATTCCCATGATACGGAAATTGAACTAATGAACCTGTTCTGATTCGCCGAGAAATTTGTAAATTTGTTGTTCCTTATTTTGTTATTTCTTGGTCATTCAGCTCTAATGTTAATGAAGTACCTACAAAATTTATGACGTTGTTTCTTTTGAAGTATATGTATGTTACATTTTTGCAAATTTTAAAATTTAAATCTAGTATAACAGTACAATGTACATTACAGTACTTGAGTAGCAATACAGGTACAATACTGTATACTTTATTCATTTTCAATTTTTTTTTTTTCAAAATTTGGTTTTTGTGTATAATAACTTTATGTAAAATTAAATGTGTTCTTCAGTCTTCGTATGTTTTTAAAACGTTTTCCCAAAAATATTTGACAAACGTCAAGTTTTCCTCGGCTTTCCTCTGTTCCTTTTTCCTACTTGTGGTAGTATTTTACGAAAATGGCGCTGCATAAAATATACCAATTCATTTTTTTTATTAATCAGTTTTACCGTTCGTTCATCACATTCGTTCCACATGTCCAAAACCATCACCACACACCTTTCTCAATTTTATCGAAAATCCTTATCTCAGCTTTGCATTCTATCTTTATTTCGACATCCAAACATCTATCATCCATCGTTTATCAGCACATTCTTCTGAGGGATCGTATTTTGACTGCATTCAATCTTCTTTCAACCTATAGGAATATGAAGTACCTATTGCAATATGAAGTATGTTTGCAAAGAATGTTTACGAAGACACATTCTGTCTTTTGGCATTCTATTCTCTCTGCTTACCCCTGCGGGGAAATGGCGCTGTATTCAGCTAGCTAGTTAGTAAATATTTACATTTTTATTTATATTTGTTAGTACAAAATATTGTAATAACGAAGGTATAATTAGAATTTTAGTATCAGGCGATCATAAGATACTTGTTATGCGCGCGGTCCGCAGACAAGGCGAGGCGCATTACGAACAATATGAACTGACGTGGGCCGATTCTGTTGACCCGCGGAACTTTCTGACAGCCTGGGAACCCGTACCCCCTGGCCGTCACGTGACGAGGAGAAAACTGGTCCCCATTCATGATCTGGGCGCCATAGCTGTTACCGCCGACGTGTGAGCAAGGCTAATTGACAAACTTGTCTACGATTTGCATTCATTATTTCAATAACTAATTACAACCATGAAAAATTACAGCAATTTGTTATGTTTTTTTCAAATAACCAAACATAATGAATTTATTGTAACTGCAGACAGTTGGTAGAATTCCATATTGAATTGTTGGGTAATATATCCAAAATAAAACGCGGTTTTTCTTGGATTGAATTCTACATTTATTTATGTATATCTTAATACGTGACGCGTTTCGTCTTCTTAGGACATTATCAAACACTCAATTGTTTTGTGTTTGATAATGTCCTAAGAAGACGAAACGAAGACGAAGATATTTATCTTTAATTTATTTAAATGTAGAATTCAATCCAACAAAAACTGTGTTTTATTTTGGATATATTACCCAACAAACATAATGAAGTAAAAAAAACTTTTTATCGTTTTTTTTAGTACTTATACTATTAGATTTTCATGGGTACTATCAATTATAAGACACATACATTTTTTTAAATTTCCTTTTAACTTTTGTGCATTCTGACATTTCTTGGTGGAACTGCATTTTATATAATTAAACAACAACTTTGCTTATAGTTTTTTCGACTGTTATTTTTTTTCATCAGTGACCGTGTTTCGCGTCATTACTGACATCATTAAGCTACATAGTTATCAAACATCAGACATCATCAGTCTGGACTAGTCTTATGATGAAAAAAACTGTATATTTGTTTTACTGTAGGAAATTTCCTTTTATTATTTTTCTCATCCCATGTTTCGATTTAATTTTGTCTCCTCCTTTACCATATCTCCACTCAATGATGCATAGAGCACTGCTCCGTAAAGAAACAGGTTTATCTCGATCGTCAAATACATGAAAGAAGAATTGTATTTTAACTTTGAGGTAATATTTTATCTAATCAAAATTAACAGAACGCATGAAATAAAAATGAAATAATTAACAAGAGTGTAAAGATGGTTTGGTAATGTGAATGAGCAAAAAAACAAATTTAACGGTTGGTTATATAGAAGCAGAGGAAGACCGAGGAAAACATGTTCAACTATTTTAAATACTTCAATGTGGTCAAGTCAGGAGTTAGAATAATATGTATGAGGAGGTGCATGGAGGTGCGGGTATGTATGTATGAGGAGGTGCATAAATCGCCCACTCCTTTCAAGAACGTCATAAATCAAAAAACTTAATTTTTCAGGAAAACGTTTTTAAAGTTTAAAAATATGTTACAATGTGTTAAAAATAAATATCAAGCCACTTATTTAACTTTTTCATATGCAACAGATCTTTTTAGGTAAAACCTGAAGGTTTTTTGTACATTAAAAAAATATTTAGTATATTTAAAAAAATTATTAAATACTACCTTTTCTTCAAAATGCAAAAACAACACTTTCTGCCCTGTAGCGGATAAATATAAAGTTAAAAATATGCCTCTTTTGCTGGGATATAGTACATTTTCTGGGCGTTCCGAAAACATGCACAACTAAAAATTGACGATTTTTGATTTATGACGTTCTTGAAAGGAGTGAGCGAAATATGGAAGAGGCGAAGATTGTTTACGAAGACATATTGGTGTAGCCTTCTATTTCCTTTGCCTACCCCTGCAGAAAAACAGTATAATAGTTAGTTAGTTTATTTTATAAAATAATATTTATAAATATACAAAAATCCTTGGGCATTATCAGATAATTTCAATAATTTGTGTCATTTTTATTGTTATTTAAATTCGGCTATTACAGTAATTAATTTGGAGAACTTTATTCATTTATTAATAATAATTTTTCATAAATAACCATTTGATTTAAAATAATTACACGGGCGATGATAACATCGTCGGTATAACATCTGGTGAAAATTCATTTCATGAATAATGTAATAACACTCTTTTTTTATTTGGCTCGCGTCGACAGGATAACATAACGCTGAAGAGGTTGTACGGAATCTGATGGTATCGGGAATCATCCGATTTACATAACAATAAGTATCGGGCATTGTTCGATCTCGGCCAGTTTCTCTGAACACAGATACAGGCGATGACTTTAAGCGTCAAAATATTATTTGTAAGAGGTTTCGTGACGATGTACCTTCGTAATTCTATTATATTATTGAAATAAAATACCTGAATAAATTTGTTACAGAATCACTCCTTACATAACGCAGTCTAAATTCGTCATATCATCGTAATTCTAACAGATTTGCTAACAAGTATTTGGACACACTCAAAATGTTGTAAATAAATTAACTTGTCAATTTATAATATAAGCTTAAATAAATAAAAATAATTATGTTTCCTAGTGTTTCTTAAATTTGAGTCAGGATTCGGACCTCACGTGAATGAAATAATTTATACTACTGTATAAAAACAGTAGATTTTAAGAAATAGTGGTATTTACTAAGTAAAACATTAATTAAAAATGGATAGATTTTACCACAAAGTGACTGCCGAATCAATGAATGAAAGAAATAATTTATGCTTCAAAAAAAATTCGTAATTCTAACAGATTTGTGAACAAGTATTTGGACATACTGAAAATGTTGTAAATAATAATAACTTGTGAAATTATAAGCTTAAATAAAAACACCAAATGATGTTTTCTAGCGTTTCTCAAGTATGTGAATAAAATCCAGGTTTCGGACCACACGTACAAATGAAAGCATTTATCATTAAAAAACACTTCTTAATACTAACAGATTTGTGAATAAGTATTTGGACACACTAAAAATGTTGTAAATAAATTAACCAGTCAATATATAAGCTTAAATAAAAAATAATTATTATGTTTTCTAGTGTTTTTCGAGTATGTGAATATAATCCATGTTTCGGACCTCACGTGCAAATGAAATAATGTATGCTTAAAAAAACTTCGTAATTCTAACAGATTTGTGAACAAGTATTTGGACACATTCAAATTGTTGGAAATAAATTAACTGGTCAATATATAAGACAAAAAAAAATCTAAATTGTTTTTTAGCGTTTCTCAAGTATGTGAATATAATCCAGGAATCGGATCTTATATTCAAACGAAAGAGATTCTGCTTAAAAAAAACTACACTTATATATTCCTTATATATGCCCTTATATCCCATCACAGATGTCTCTAGTGAAGTCTCGCACACTGTGTTTCGAGTTTGATCAATATATTTAGAAGATTCAAGAATTTGAGTAGTGTGGTTTTCAATCATGGGTAGAATTAGCGAATGTTACAGGGCTTATGACCGTCGTAAGCCCTGTAAATGCCAAGACTTCCATATTCTTCTTTATCTTTGTTGAGATGTATAAAAATAAAACATTATCATTATCATTCAAGACAATTAAAAATACATTTAAAAAAATAGCGTCGAGTTCTATGAGATACCGTAAAGTGGGTATACTTTGCACCATGGGTGATACTTTGCACCACCTTCTGTAAAGAAATTGTAGAGCTGGTCATCTCTGATACATGTCATTTTTCATTCTACTTTCTATTGTTTCTGATAGATGGCACTTCAATCTACTTTTTAGTTTACAGAAGTAACAGTCGGTCGCTATTGCTTCAATGCGTTTTTCCTGTCCGAACGTAAAGAAAGTTTTCTGTCTGAAAATTGTGTCCGAAAAAATCCAGTGGAATCAGTATACTGAAACTAGTTACAACAAGTGAGTGGTCTCTAAATCGTAGGTAGATAGGCCCTGCTTTTCTCAAATGCTGTATTTTTTAGTTACGTTGTCAAGTTTATGTAAAAATAATATTTTTTTAAGAACTGACTTGTATTGACCACATTTGGGGTAACATTGCACCAAGTGCAAAGTATCCACAAAAGGCCATAGTTAATTAATTTGATGAAAAGTCTTAAAACGGCTAATACAACTTGACATGTTTGCTAAATATCTATTGGTTTTGTGTACTTACTTAATTCCTGATGGTATATTTTTTTCAAAAATGTCAAGAACACACAAACAGCGGCCTTATGCCAGACGATACTGCGATTTTACACCGAAGAGAGTGGAGCAGTGTTTGGAGGCCATTCGAAATGGTACAATCAGTCAAAGAAAGGCTGAAGAAATTTTCAAAATCCCCAGAAGGACGATTAACTATAAGCTCAAAGGTCAGCACACAAAATTTGTGGGAAAACCTACGATATGTGACAAGGGCGAAGAGCAATCCATCGTAAACTGCATAGTAGACATGAGTGAGTACGGTTTCCCAGTGAGTGTTTTTAACATTCGCTACATTCTAATAGCCTATTTGGATAGATTTGGCAGAAGAGTACGAATATTAAAGAACAACGTACCAGGCTCTGAATGGATAAGATCATTTTTGCAAAGACATAAAACCTTGACTGTTGCTAAAACTAGTCAGTTGCTTAATCGGTTGCCATTAAAAGCGTATGACGATGACGTGCGCCAGAGTTTTCAACAGTTTTTGGAAGAAAACAGATTCAACCCAAAGAATTCAGTCTTAAAACGCAGGAAAACGATACCGATAGAACCAGGTAAGAGCATTGCTCACGATCCAAATGTCGAAATGAACGTTGACGAGACACAAATGCTACCTGAACCAACTACATCCATGATTCCACCTTCCGCATCGAAACTTCCAGCATATCTAGCATTAACTGATTATAGTTCACACGGAAGCTTTGAGGAAGAGGGAAAAGAACAAAAACGATGACTGAAACCAGTTATCGTATTTGTTCTTCCGTTTCATTAGGACCAGTAAAAAAGAAGGTGGGAAAATATGTCGTATTTCATTATGAAGGAGAAAATTTTCCGGGACAGATTTTGGAAATAAAGAAACACAGAGCTGTTAAATCCATGCAGGAGAGTCTCAAATCGTGGAAGTGGCCGATGAAGGATGACTTTCTTCAATATTCTTGGAAGGATGTAGCGGGTTCCATAAAAGAACCGAAAATGCAATCCAAAAGAGGTTTCTTTACCGTCCCGGAACTTGACCATATTTAGACCTAATTTAATTTTATTTCCTATTACCTATGTAGTACGATATGTTTTAATATCCACCTTTTATTTTATATAATTTTAAACCTTCAGTATTGAAAAAAAAAACATTTTTGTTAGATTTTTCAATATATTTTTTTTAAATTTCTATCAAGTGTCTTATTTTTCCATAATTATACAATATTATAATCTGCATTTAGTGAACTGTGAGCCAAAACCCTTCATAAGGTGCAACGAAACTTGTAGGATAGCCTTTACTTTGCATAAATTTGGATTCTAGTACGAAAAGTGTAGAGAAAATATCATGGTGCAAAGTTGTACTTTACCCCGGGATACTTTGCACCAAAATATAAAAAATAAAAAAAAATACGGGCAAAATAGATAAAAATTTAAAAACGTATCAGACATGTTACAGGTATATGTGTTATTACATTGCAATAGTTGAAACCTCAGAAAAAGTAAAAAACCTGATCTGAATAGACAATTTTTTGAAAAAATGCAGTATTTTGGTGCAATGTATACCCACTTTACGGTACATTAAAAAAAATATTGTAAAAAACAAATTCGTCATCTTTGTATAAAAAGATGATTTATTATACAGTCAAATCGCTATTCGAATAAACGAATAAATAATTTTTGGATAAAATCCTTCATTTCTGTTGAAATGTAAAAAAAAGTATCTAAAACTAATAATTTACGTAAAATACTACCTCATTAATGCTATGATAGTGAAAAAATATCCCTTTATCATAGGTTTTTCACTTTTAACGTTTTACAAAAAAAAATAGCCCATTTACATTTGAAAACTCTCTTCTTTTCATAACCATACAAATATTATGAAGAAAAACCTATTATTTCAACGCAAAAACGGCGTTTTAAGAAAGGAATCAATTCCGTAAAATGTTACCTGGATGTAGAAAAATTAAAAGTTGCGACTTACCAAATGCTGGGCCTTCATCGATCAACCTATATCGAGGCCCAAAAATCACTAACCCGCGACATATTTTCACAACGAAGAAATTATTGATATGACGATTTGTTTTCGACAATTTCAACACAAAAACTTGTCATACGATTTGCTGTACTCAAAACTAAAATATTACGCAGATAAAAAATATGTAAATTTAATTCTACAAAATTAAAATTAGTATGCGATGATGAAGAAATAATTTAAATAAATTTGTCAGTAGCCGAAGACTCTTTCCAAGAAAACGGAATGTCACAATGATAAGCATCGTATAAGACGTTAAAACTGCTACCGACTTCGTAATAATTATTATTTTCTTCAAAATTCTCGGAATTATCCGGTGATCTACAAATTAGGACGATTTGCGGTTTTAGAAAAAAAAAATATTTTGCATAACCACCTTTATTTTTTAATGATGCCAATGATTAATCAAACGATTATCGTGTTTTTTAATCTTTAGAGTGATGAATACTAAAAATAAGATGTGTGTCATATGCTTTTGTCAAGGATTTTTATTCAGTTCTCTACATAAAAAAAATGTTGCAAAATTTTATTGATATTGCAACATAGATTAATTTTCTATAAAGATGGAGAAGTGATTCCCATCTCAACAGAATTCTACATCTATATTTATCTATAAATCTTGAAATAAAGAACTCCTTTATGGAGTATAATATATTGTATTCGGGAACAGAATTTTAAGCATACTCAAAATACTGTGGAAGATTTGTATAATAATTTATACTATGATATTTATATTGATTTAGAAATAATTCAGAATTCTACCATAATTTTGGTGACATGAAAGAGGAAATAATTTATTATAAATATTTGAATTTAATTCTTGAATTTTTATTTTGATGGTATCAAAGGAGAGATAATTTTACTATAGATATTCGTATTTAATTCTTGAATCTTAATTTTGATGGCATCAAAGACGAGATAATATTTTTAAAGAGATTTGGATTTAATTCTTGAATCTTAATTTTGATGGCATCAAAGACGAGAAAATTTTATTTTAAATATTTGGATTTAATTCTTGAATCTTAATTTTGATGGCATCAAAGACGAGATAATTTTACTATAGAGATTCGTATTTAAACCTTGGATCTTCAATTTTTATGGCATTAAAATCGAAATAAATTTATTACTTTTAGAGATTTAAATTTCATTCTTGAATGATAATTTTGATGGCATGAAAGTCGAGATTATGTTAATATAGAGATTAGGATTTAATTCTTGGATCTTAATTTTGATGGCATTAAAAACGAGATATTTTGTACAGTGCTTCATAATTAAGATGTAACTTATTAAATACTTTGATTCTTAATAATATTTGAGTGTGTCCAAATTATTATCTTAAAATATCTTTATTAAAAACCGACCTTAATTACACATCGCAAATCCCTTGTTTACAAAACTAATGGTTAATCTTGAACAGAAAAGTAAGTATCAAATTTCGCATAGTATTGTTATGAAGACAATCTTCTATCAACAAAAATAAACTCTCCACTATAATTAGCCCAACCCATTTCCACAGAATCCGGTTGCAAAACTGTAAACACGAGAAATTAAATCAATTTAAGGCGCATCGTCATATGAATCTCATGAATGAAATCGAAATGATCGTAGGAATGTTTTAATGCCTGTACAATTTCCGATATACTTACGTGTTTATTCGTAATATCGTTTATCACAAATTGCCGACATTTAAATAAGTACCTACTTAAAAAATAGGATTCATTAAAAAAAAAACATAAAAAATATTTACACACACATGTGTGTGTGTGTTTAAATTTGACTGTTTGACTACCATGCCGGAGATCCCGGGTTCGATTGCAGGGGGGAGAAGGGGTCATAATGAATATAAAAATATTTTTTTTTAGATATTTATTTATACCTGAATCGTGATATGTATATGTATATATATTTATAAAAAAAAAACATATATGGCTGACTAAGTATTGCACCCACCACTTAGTGCTGGAACAAAGAGTTATTATTATATATATATATATATATATATATATATATATATATATATATATATATATATATATATATATATATATATATATATATATATATATATATATATATATATATATATATATAAATATATATATATATATATATATATATATATATATATATATATATATATAAATATATATATGTATATATATGTATATATATATATATATATATATATATATATATATATATATATATATTTATATATATACATACACACATGCCATAATTTCAATAAAGCTGATCGGCTGATGTTTTTTTAGTGTCAATCGTGGGCAGAATAGTAAATGTTACACAATATATAAAAGTGATCACATAAACCAGCCAAGAGCAAGTTGGTTATCTAAGATATTCCAATATCGATAGACATCTTCATCTTTGTTCCCAACAAATATGTTATATCAACAAAAATCTCGTTGAATTTTATTTGTTGGTATACTGTACACGGTTCGACCATTGAAAGCATCATTAAACATACGGTTAGTACTTTTTAATACGATTTTTTTTCTATTACTGTCAAAAGTAATCACTTAAACCAACCAATGGCTAAATATTTCTTCCTCGATATCTTTTTCTTCCTCGAGATTTAAATAATGGTGAACCTAACGCCAACAGATTTGACATAACGCTCACTCCTTTCAAGAACGTCATAAATCAAAAAACTTGATTTTTCAGAACGTTTTTAAAGTTTAAAAATATAATATAATGTATTAAAAATAAATATTAAGCCACTTATTGAATTTTTTACTGTGCAAAAGGTCTTTTTAGGTAAAACCTGAAGATTTTTTCTCAATTTGAAAAATATTTAGTTTATTTAAAAAATAATAATTATACAACACCTTTTCTTAAAAATGCAAAAGCTACATTTTCTGCCCTGTAGCGGGTAAATATTAAGTTAGAAATATGCCTCTTTTGCTCGGATATAGTTCCTTTTCTGGGCATTCTGAAAACATGCACAACTGAAAATTTACGAATTTTGATTTATGACGTTCTTGAAAGGAGTGAGCGATAACAGAAACATACTCAAGTGTTAGTAATATGTGTCCATATAGGTTAAAGAGCGGTAACATTAAAATACGTTGTAAACAAATGTCTTCATTTGTGTTAGTACTATATTGGAGTCAAGTCTGATGGCGTTGAGTTTAGTTTTTGAGTATTTCGAATAACTTGGGAACGTTTGGAAGATTGAAAATATCAATCAATATTAACTTATTGACCACCACACCGCTTCCACGCAGGGCTAGGCAGAGAGAATAGAACGCTACACCAATCTGTATTTGCAACTATTCGCCTTTTCCAGAAGCATCTCCTCATATGTACATACCCGCCGATTATACTGAACTGACCACGCCTAAGTATTTGAAATACTTGACCATAGCATGCTTTTCTCTGTCTTCCTTTGCTCCTATTTCCAACTTCAGTCGCTTTATAAATTAGTTTTAGCGTCCTTTCTACACTCATTCACGTCCAAAACATCTCAACACACCTTTCTTAATTTCATCGATGATGCTTATCTCATCCTTGCATTCTTTCCTTATATCACCATTCGATCATCATCGTACATCGACCATCATACAACGTTTTGCCGCTCATTCGTCTGAGAGGTCGCATTTTGACTGTATCCAGCCTACTTTCATCCTTAAACTTCTTCTTTTGCTAACTTTTTGCTTCAATTTCATACGTTTCGGTGGGAATAGTAGTCCAATTTATATCAATGGTTTATAATTTTGGTCAAAAATAAAAAATAAAGAAACTCATTTTTATTGATAATATATTTTATTTCTATCATAGTATTATCTTATAATTATACTCTACATAAATAAATCTTATTCAATACAAAAGCATTAGTTCAAGGCTTAATATTTAAATAATATTTTTTTGTAAAATTTCGGTTACACAGTTATATAATTGGATTTTTATATTGATTGGATTCGGATTAAATATCAAATTTATCAGTGCAACAGTATAAAATTCTTTACTAAAATATACATCTGAATATATAAAAGAAAAGCATTTTGCCAAAATTGTTGACTGATAAATAAAAGTTTTTTGAACTAGAATTTTTTTATTTATTTATTTATTCGTGAAATTATAAGACAATTTTGACTTTTTTTGTATAATAGCTGCCATAAAAAAAAAAAAAATATTTACACACCAACATACCACTTTATTAAATATAAATTAGAATTAACACCACTTAAATATTTAATTAATATTTTTTGTATCCAATGAATAGTGGGTTCTGTTTATTTGAATTTTTGATCAAACTTTTAAGGACTAGATATGAAATTATTGGACAAAATTATCATTTAAGGACGACTTATTTAAATAATTTTTAGGTACAGACATAAGCTTTTATTTAAAAAGTGGCAAGCGCGGCAAGTCGTTATAATTATAATAAATTTTATGAAAGGTTCATGTATATCATAGTATACGCCTGAGACCAGTTATAAATAATAAAAAATAGTTAGGAAAATAAATATTCAATAAAATAGCATAAAAATCAGTTATTTGACTATTCGTATAAACTTATTATAATAAATAGTACATTCTTGTACCATGATTTGATAAGAAAAAAAACCTTAATTGAAAGCATTCAATTATTATTAGTTGACAGAAATCTAAGGAAAATATGTTATAAATCTTAAAAATTTACTTACGATGATGAGAGTTTAAATTATATAATTTTTTTTATCATCTTCACCAAAACGCTCTTTTGCTGACAGAAATACATTTCAAGGAACTATGAAATTTAACTTAAAGTTTCAGAGCTATTAATAAATTTTATTTATGAAAATATTTCACCAATTTCTCTTAGTTTCTTAGATCTACTCAAGCATATTAAATATTTTCGTATGTACAATAATATTATTTTTTTAAACTTTCAATTCTTGCAATATAAAAAAATAAAATAAACTCCAAAAAAGAAAAACGCTGAAAATGTGAAAATATCTTAATGATTTGTCATCTTTAAAATGTGATGTGTTTATATCAATTTTCAACGCTGAAACCATCTGTATATTGAAGCAATATATGTTTTGTGCATCCAATTTTTTTTTAAATATGTAACTAAAATTAAAGCGTTTTTCTTATAACCTATTTTTTAAATCGAGTTATCTTACCCCAACATAAATGATTTTCTGCATACTATAAATATAAATCTTACGATAATATTGCCTTTAGGAAAATAATTCAACCACTGTTAATAAGATCAAAAAATATATAATTTGAGATTATATAGCATATAACCGGTCAAGGTCCTTGAAGATCACAATATATGGCTTCATATTAGGGGAAAATATTAATAAAAATATGTCAATTAATATATTATTTGAAACCCATTCCAATCGTACGAGTATATTCTAAAGCTTTATTCTTGTATCTAAAAAAAAAATTCAATTACTTTTAATTGATGAGTTCACACGCAAATGACAGTAGATAATATTTAGTAAAACTCCTTTTTTATTTTTAATTATTCCAAAAAATATATCATTTATGCGATGTAAATAAATGAAATTTGTTTACACGCCTTAAAATTGACAACTACCATAAGTTAATTTTTGGAACTCTTACATATATCATAAACCTGTTCTCGGGAGACATCTATAGTCGGTTTGAGAAAGCTTTTATTTAACAGAAACTCATTAATTTCGATGTATCAATTTCATCATATAATATTATTTGTCTCTTTGATGTAGTGGTTAGCTCATTTGGCGAAGACCTTGGGTTCGATTCCAAAAATAAAAAATAGCTAATTTTTCACTCTAATATTCATTAAATAATCTTTAATAAAAATCTACTGATATTTGAATCGCTAGACTGATCACCTTGCGTTCATATAATTAACTTTCATCATAATACTGCTTCAGTACTATGCAGTACCCTTTGCACCATTGGATGCAGATAAGGGCACGAAAAAGTGCATTTAAGGATGTTCCAAAATTTCTTCGACTTTGTTAAAATTATCAAGTTATTAACTTTTAGAAGATCAATGTTCTTGTTGATACAGTTCTGTCGGTAGGTACTGATAAAAAATTATATATTTTTATTGAAACATGATAACATTAATATATTTTGATACTTTCAATCATTGTTGTGTGAATCAATCGTTTTTATGGGTTTTTAGTAATATTTTCCCCCAATTTCCCATTACATGGAGATAGAGACCCATGTAATAGGGTGGCACATCTCATTTGTTGGGAATTACACAACTGACCTTAAGGGCGAAACGTCTCTCACTAAACAGACATAGTATTACAGTTCATATTATACTAAAGAAATACATTAGTGCAACATGAATATCTTAAAAAATTATCACTATTTCTAAAACTGGCTGATTCATAGGTAGGTACTCGAGGTTATGAAAGAATATATTTTTCACAGTACTTAACGCAATGTGGGATATTCAACAAAATTTGTATAAATATAAAAAATATTTTTTCTGATTAAATCATGTTTAAGCATTATTGATTTCATTTCAAATTAAAATCATTCATAATTGAACAAAATACAAAAAAAAAACACTTTTTTAGGACGATTTTTTTTAGTGTTTTAATGTAAACACGACTAGTTTCGAGAACTAAAAATGTTTTTAAAAAAATTCTCATTTGTAAACATGTTTAGTTCTCGAAACTAGTTGCGTTTACATTAATAAATTCTAAGACATGATCTTATACAAGTGTTTCATCTATATATTTAAATTACCATGTTATTCAAATAGTTAATGCCAAATTGTCAAATAATGTAATATTAAACATTGCGATAAAAGTAATGTAAAAAAATTCATATTTCTTATTCATAATTTATAAAATCTTTTTAAACGATTACATCAAATTAATGCTGGAATAATACTGATTAGTTCAAATAAAATATATGATATATTTTTTCAATAATTTACGATTTTTTTCATCTTCTTAGTATCTTGAATATGAACTGTATCCGCTGTCTTTAGATGACGAACTGTGGATTGTTCTGGAAATAAACAAAAAAATAAAAAACATTTTTTTTAAAACACCCGAAAAAATATTCTCGATAATTTTAGTTATTTGG
This sequence comes from Brachycentrus maculatus, assembly GCF_059751285.1. Taxonomy (NCBI): domain Eukaryota; kingdom Metazoa; phylum Arthropoda; class Insecta; order Trichoptera; family Brachycentridae; genus Brachycentrus; species Brachycentrus maculatus. The sequence continues at coordinate 705,333 of NW_028280923.1, forward strand.
TGCAATATAGCTCATTTGTGGTGGTGTTAAAAATTTTGAAAAGTTTTTATTTTTATTTTATTTTTCCAGTCCAGATAAAAGGGATACCAAAGTCACCAGATGAAGATTTGTCCATTTTTTTAGTATGTCGCCAAAAGTTACAATTTAAAAAATGAATATCGCAGTCCTCTGCATACTTGTAGAAAACACAAATTTCGTTAATCAATATTAATATTAAGATATTCAGTAGCGGAAAACTGTGACAATTCTAAACTCTAATTTATACTGAGATGCTCTTTATAATCATATTTTTACAATTCTAAATTTAAATATATGCTTAGATGTTCTTTTAAATAAAGTTGTTACAATTCCTAATTTTAATTTATACTTAGATGTTCTTTTAAATCAAATTGTTACTATTCTAAATTTAAATACATTCTTAGATGTTCTTTAAAATCAAATGTAAATAATTCTTAATTCAAATTTTTACATTATATTTACATTGTTGTAATTCTAAATTTAAATGTATGCTTAGATGTTCTTTTAAATCAAATCGTTACAATTCTAAATTTAAATTTATACTCAGATGTTCTATTTGAATCAAATTGTGGCAATTCAAAATAAATATAAATTTAATCTTTAAATATAGTTGTTTATTTGCAATCAAGTCGGTATATGATGGCTTCCGACTTGGGTGACATTGAAAACTTTCATTTTCCGTTACTGAATAGAGAATAAAAGAGAAAAAAAAGTAGTTCTTACTCTATGTGTTAGAGAGAGACCGCCGCTAGGGATCGAGGAATGTTGCTGTCCCCCTCCCACTCACCGCCACAAGCATTGACTACATCTACAACAGGCAAGTGGAAAATGTCTCTCTTATGACAAGTCATACCACCAAGTCTGTCAAGAAGTACTTAAACAGAAGGGCAACCATAAAAGACACCTCAAAGTAGTGAAAATATTCAGTATTCTCCACGAGCAATACAATTAACTGAATTCGTAGATTTTTCTCAAAAGCAAACAAATTTCTTCAGGAACTTCATTAAAACCCAACAAAATATTTGAGATACGTCTACAATAAATCGGCAATGGTTAGATACTTCAAAATATTGAAAATATTTACTATTCTCCGCGAATAATAAAATTAACTGAATTCGCTGATTTTTCTCCAAAACAAACAAAAAAAATCAGGCAATTCATCAAAACCCGAAAAAAAATTAATATGTCAACAAAAAAATCGGCAATGGTTGGATACTCCAAAAAACAATGAAAATATTCAGTATTCTCCACGAATAATATATTTATCTGAATTTGCCGATTTATCTCCAAAGCAAACAAAATTTCTTCGCACTTCATCAAAACCCGAAACAATTCCAAAATATTTGAGACACGTCTACAAAAAAAATCGCTAATGGTTGCACCGTTTTCATAAACGAATTTAATGAAGTCTTAAAGGTTACACGAAAATCGCCCATAATTACAGTAATTCATACAATTTTGGTGTACTTTTAAGTTCGTGCCTTTTCGTTCATCAGAATCTTAAATTTAAAAAGTTATTATGTAAAGTTCATGAACATATCGTAATTTATAAAAAATATAAATAAGAATTCAAGGGAAAAAAATTGTTAATAAAATGGAATCACGAAATATACACAAAATACAAATATTTATTTAAAACACATTGTAGAAATATTTTTTTCTCAGACTGAATAAAAATAATAATAAAGGATTGTGGAGTCCTTTAGGGTGACCATTGTTAAAAAAATTGCTGGTGTGATGTTAGTTGATTTAAGTGCAAGTTGTTATTTAAGCGTGTTAAAATCTTGCGTGGTGTCATTCTGTCAAAAAATCATATTATAGGTAGGTATATCATCTCGAGATGAAATTTCTATAATTTTTTTACATTTATGTTATATATAAAAGAAGATGGAAGTCTGAGCATCCCATGGCTTATAACCAATTGTACAGTATTGGAGTGAGCTATGCATACATTTCTCAACTCATAATGTCACAATCAGCCATATTTCAACAACGTCATATATCAAAAAAACTTGATTTTTCAGGAGATCGTTTTTAAAGTTAAAAAATAAAATAAAATGTCTTAAAAATAAATATCAAGACACTTTTTGAATTTTTTACTGTGCAACAAATCTTTTTAGGTAAAACCTGAATGTTATTTCTCCATTTGAAAAATATTAAGTATTTTTTTTTTTAAATCATTAAAAAATATATTTTCTTCAAAATGCGAAAAATGACACTTTCTGCCCTGTAGCAGGTAAATATTAAGTTTAAAATATGCCGCTTTTGCTGGGATATAGTACATTTTATGGGCATTCCGAAATCCTGCACAACTGAAAATTGACGATTTGTGATATATGACGTTGTTGAAAGAAGTGAGCGACGTGTGAAAGAAATTCAAGACCATTTCATGTATAAATGTTTTAAAATTAATGCAATATGGATGATCAATAATGAACAGAATTGTGACAAATTCATTAGGTGATCATTTAAGCCAGCCAAATTACAGGTTGTTAGTCCTGGGATTCTCAAACTTCCATCTTCATTTATATAATTTAAAAAAAGATAGATATTTCATCTCCGAACACCTAAACTATCGATATATACTCCATGGGGTGAATAATACAGTGTCTGATAAATAAATGAATACATAATAATAAATAAAAAAATATATCATACAAAAAAATACTTTTTTTGAGGATGGAAAAGGGACATTTAAGGACTGGTGTGATATTTGTGTGTGTGGTTTGTGACTGTGATAATCCAACTGGATATGTTTATACGAAAGAAAAAAACAGAATGAGATTCACTGTTTTTATCTTAATTATTTAAAATAACAACGAAATATTTAAAAATATATTTATCATCAAAAATATATACGATATTTCTATACATGTAAATCAAACGTTTACCGAAAAGTTAAGTCAAATACAGTTTAAGCTTAAACACCGTACAAACAACAATTTGTGATAAAAAAGTGTTTATCTTAATTTTTCTTAGTGAATAATTCTTTTGTGGTATTAACACAAAGTATACAAGAGATCATCGCTGTAGGCATCGGAAATCTATTATATTTTATGCATACTATTGTTACCCTGGACGAACACCCAAAAAGGATCAAAATAACATTTTCCTGGAACATTCGGAACATCCGAATTAGTCACGAGTCCGAGGATTAGTGTCATCCGTAAAGCTCTTAAAAGGATAAGCCAGAAACCGAAGCTAACTATTGACACATCCGAAAATTAAACTTTTACAAAAACTGCATAATATGCATAATATCTTCTTTGTTGCGGTAGCAATACTTGAAAAAACTTAACGAGATTTAAGTTATATTTGTAAAGATGAATTTTACCATGAAATGTTTGTACATACATAATTTCAAACCTTCTTAACAGGGCAAATTTATCCCTTTTTCCGATTTTTTTAAATACAGTATGATTTACAAAGGTTTATATTCTGCGATGGTGACTAAAGATCGGGTGGCTTCCATGAGAATACGCTCACCTTTCAGGCCATATAAATCAATTGAGACTAATTTCGATCGCTCACATCTCTACCTGCAATACATTACGCAACAAAATAATTGGCACAGCCTTCGCGCGGATTTCCATAATTGATGTGACTGATGGTTAGATCCTATTATTATTCTATAACGCCGAATATTTTTAAATTGTCTTTTAAAATGTAATAGTAACACGCCTTAATACATTTTCTTTGTTTTGTAACAATCAGTCTAACCAGAAGGAAGCTAAATATTATAATAAAATGCCAAAGCAATGATCGTACAATGTATTAACTAATCATTCAGTTGCCATGCGGTCACGTCAGTAGTTGGATAAATAGCAAATATCTGGCAACACGCACGATATAAATACCTCATCTCCTCGTGCCTTAGCCCTCCTGGTATTTGCAGAACCGTAGGCACCAGGCTTCCATAACCGCACAGGCAGTTAGTGAAATACTATCCGGGTTTTGACAATCACGCTCGCGTTATTAACTAAGTAACCACTCGTTATTGTGTGTAATATCCCGACTAACGGTCCCCGGTGAGGATGAAGCGAGGGAGATGGGGAAATGTGCTCACGACGCGACGTGTTGGCGCATGGAAATATTACTACCTTTTTATGCTCGCCTGATCGCTCAAAAGCGATGACCTTTTACCTTCTACGGTGCTATAATGTCAAAATGTTTTTGTATTGTTCCACCGTGCACGCATGTTTTATTATGTCTTTAAGAAATATAATTGTACATGTCTCTATAACTCTAGAAACATGTAAGCACATGAGGAAATATTTATAAAAAAAAACAACAATTATTATCAATAGCTAATTTACACATCAATATTGTATGTAATAGCGATTTTAAAACATGAATAAAAACGATTATTTTCAGTCTCACGATTATTTGTTATTTATAGTATGATTATTTTGTCGTTTTATATGTTTTGTTTTTGTTTTTTTTTTGCATCGCAAAGCATTAATTAATAATTTATTGTACGATGTGGCAACCTTACATTAATATTATGCAAATTCCAACAGCTAAATACTTGTCTGTAATCGGTATTCGAACCATTGATCTGGAAGAGATATGCCTATGACATAAACCACCTAACGACCTGCTATCGACCACACAAGTTACCTTGAAATACATTTATGGTGCAATGTAAAATACCTTTACACCAATAAACCTTTGCATAAATCTGAATTGATCAGCATTTTTTATGGCCTTTCCTTCGCACAGATGAATTTATGGAGTTTTATAAAAAAAAAACATGTCTGTATAATCTCTCAAAAATAATAAATTTTAATGAATTATTCAAAAAGAAAAAGTTTTGCGAAATCTCAATTGATGATATCCGAACGTAGATAGATACACAGAGCAATCAAGTGAGCAATAGGAGTACTAGGAGAGCAGAATGAAACGGGAAAATCAGATAAGGAATCATGAAAAAATCCTGAATTCATAATATTCTACTATGCACACGTTGCGACAAAATAAAATTTGTTATTTTATGTAACCAAACGTTCACACAGCAGTCACGTGAATAAAATGAAACGTAAGAATCTTTCATAGTGAAAAAATCCTAAATTGATAATATCACCATGTATACGTTGCGAAAAAATAAAAATGTCTATTTTATATACATAATTGTATGCACACAGAACAATCACTTGAGCAACGGTCATATCAGGAGAGCAGAAAGAAACGGGAGAATCAGTTCAAGAATAAAAATATCAAATTGAAAATATCACTATAATAGAAGTTTGAAACAAAATAAAAATTGTTTTTTATGTAACTGTATGCACACTAAATAATCACTTGAGGAACGGAAATATCAGGAATGCAGAAAGAAATGGGAGAATCAGTTCAGGAATCGTGAAAAATCTGAACTTGATATCACAGTACTTGCGACAAAATAAAAATGGTTATTTTATATAATTTATGTATGTACACAAATACGTCACGGGAGTATTAGGAGAGCAGAAAGAAAGGAGAGAATGAGTTGGGAATGGTGCGAACGGGTACGTAACATACCTGTGCTGGCGCAAGTTGTCCTGGCGCTTGAAGGTCTTCCCGCACACCTCGCACGAGTAGGTCAGCTCGGGGCTCTTGTGCGTGCGCTCGTGGATCATGAGGTTGTAGCTCTTGGTGAAGCGGCGCTGGCAGTACTTGCAGATAAACTCGCACTTGGCGCGCATCTTCCTGCGGAAGTCCCGCGTCCTATCCTCGTTCTCTATTTGCATGATGGCGAACATATTGGCGGTGGCGTGTGGCGCTGTCTCGGCTGAGCCCTGCTGGAACTGCTATCTCTGCGCCTTATCTTGGCGCCGCCTCTAATTTCTGGGCGGCGCTTCCCACTTACACGACGCTTTACACTGACGCGATATCACTCGAGCCACCAGGCGCGCAGACTTGCGGGGAGGTGTGCGTGCTAATGCTCCTTCGCCAGTGATCTGCAACAGAATGAAAGATAAGTCAGCGCCGTGCGGTGGTTATGACACACACGAATTCACCTACTTTCCACACAAGTGGCGAGGAATCTCCCCGACGGAGGCGCACCCGCTCCGTTACTCCGTGACGTCACGGAAAGGAAATTCTACCGTGCCGCGTGTGCTAACTTCCTCACCCCGTACTAGAAACTAGAACACTCTCCCTCTTCTGTTTTCCCGATACAAATCGACCAGTTTTCTCTCTAAAACATTTTATTTTAATTAATTGATTCGGTAGTCGCTTTGTGGTAATTAAAATCGATCTATTTTATATTTTAATTTCACTCTGTGGATACTACTATTTCCTTGAACACGATTGAAAATATTGCGTATATATTTAAACACCCAACTAATTTCCTAAAAAAAATGCCTTTTTTACTATACTGCCTTCAATAATTTCATTGAATGATTCGGCAGTCACTTTGTGGTAATATCTGTCGTCTTTTAGTTTAAATTTCCTTAATTTCAAGCATATTGAAAAGTGGTTTTTATTAAGTGAAATTTATATTGCAAACATTTTATTGTATTCTTTATTTTATAACAAATATTATTCTCTTCAGTTGTTTTTATAAACACATATTTTTAAACGTGCTGGTTAAAAAAGGTATGTATTAAGTTAATTGCAATGTTTTAAAAAATATCAATATTTTTTTTTAATTTTCGCTTGCTCAAAATGTTTAATCTCTGATAGTAACTCACCGATTGCCCTGAAATTATGAAACAATGTTTTCATATACCATTTTCTTACATTTTGATTTAATTAGACTAAGACAAAGTAACGCGTTTCCGGGTAGAACTAGTTTCAATTAAACATGAAAAAATAACAATAATAATAATTTATCCAGTCATAAAAAAATATTATTAATTTTAATTCGTTTACGTATACGATTACTCGATTGATTGCCTTTAATCATATGGAATCCTTATATGAAAGTTGAGGCCTTCTGCAGTAGTGATTTAACTGTAAAGGTGAACTTTCACACGCACCCAATGTAGAAAATATCGCGAGTTTACCGAACATTACTGCAATTCGGTATTGGTAAACGGAAATTAACCATGTTTGGTAGTTGAGTGGTTACGATGATTGCCGCTTGCTTACCGTTGCCTGTTATACTCCGCTCATTGACTACTACGAACTTAACCCTCGAGGTGAGGTCACTTTAAAAATTAATATAAAAAGTATAAAAATCCTCTGGTACACAACCCTTATAGCCCCAATAGTTTTTTTTGACATCTCAATATAGATAAAGAATAATATGGAAGTCTGGGCATTTACAGGGCTTACGACCGTCATAGGCTGGTTTAATTTATCATTTTACACACGTCTAACATTCACCAATTCTACCCATAATTGACAACCACACTACAAAAAAAATTGGAACTTCTTATATATACATAGGTTCAATTTCGAAACCTTGAACCACCAGAATTTCACTGGAGACATCTATGGTGAGATGAAAGAAGCTTTTTAGTGAGCAAAAACTGTTTATTTGTATGTGAAATCCGAATCCTGGATTATAATCGCACACACGAGAAACGCTGAGAAACAAGTATTTCGACACACTCAAAATGTTATGTATTTGATTCATTTAATTTATTTGTAGCATTTTAATGTCATTATTTTTTTTATCTGTAGGAAGGTTATTGAAGTACTTAATTCCCAAATATATAAAGTTCTGTTGGAATTGTTTGGTATTGCATTTTGGTATTGTAAAGTCATGTTGGTATCTCGATATGTTATATAATATTAATTATTGTGATTTTGATCAAGAAAGCTTTGAATAGTTGATTTTATTCTCGCTTTTAGGGTTAAACAACGAAATATCACTTAACAGTGAACAGTGGGAACTGCCAAAGGTTGAATGTTGAGCTGTAGAAGCGCGAGAGAGATGGGGAAATAGAAAAGATGATGGGGAAGAGAATAAAGACATGTTCTGCATGTTTTGCATATATCATTACGCACGTCGTGTCGGTCCTAATCCCTTCGGGCTTCCGAAATTTCAAAGGTCGCGAAATTCACGTCTTCCACGATAACGGGAAGCCTACTTACGCATTCTTTTTACGCGATATGTGTAATTTGAAGCGAATTAAAAATGTATTTCGCAAATTATATTTAGTTGGGGAAAATGACCATTATTTTTAATGCAAACGAACCGCTCGATAAAATGCTGTCACGATCTTCAATTGGCTACAAACAAACATACATACATGATAAACGTTTTATTTTTTTATTTTTTTTAATTAGTTATTTTTTTTTATACTAAATATTTTTCAAATGGAGAAAAAACATTCAGGTTTAACCTAAAACGATCTGTTTCACAATTAAAAGTTCAATTAGGGGCTTGATATTTATTTTTAATACATTTTATTATATTTTTACACTTAAAAAACGATCTCCTGAAAAATCTAGTTTTTATGTAAGGCGTTGTTGAAAGGAGTGAGCGATATATGCACATTAAACTTTTTATTTTTTAATAATTTATAATTATCAAGCTTTTTAATTGATATCTCAACAGAGATGAAAAGAATATAAAATTCTTGACATTTACAAGGTTACGGCCTATCATTGGCTTGTTTACGCGATCACTTTAAACTCTGTGTAGCATTCACCATTCTACCCAAAATCGACAGTAACATTATACAAATTTCTCGACAACGAATTGCTCGATAAAATTTTGGCACCCTATTCAATAAGGCAAAAAGAAACGATTTTTTTATAGATAAAGAGAAATATTTGTGTTTTATTTCAATTTGACACTATTTTTTTGGTATTAGCGGAAACCTTTTTGAAATGTTTGTAAGATTATTTCTCGAACTAGGCCTGGAAATATATCTTTCACTGATTAATACATATATTTTTTAGGTCTATTTTTTTTCACATAATTTTAAAAAAATGGAAATCGCTAAATATTATACATATCCTTTTGGCATATTAAAATTATATTATGTATATGATTATCAAAACCTATACGATCTTATTTCTTTCTAGCAATATATTGCAAAAAGGGAAAATATCATATTTCATAACATTTCATTATATTTGCGTATATAATAAAATATAGTACAGAAATTTTACATACTCTTTTAATAAACAGTTTTTTTCTACACACAACACTTTTTTAGATGTAACAAAATTATCATTGAAACTTCATAATTTTAAAACAATTTTTTCACTTAATTTCACAATCAAGTTAAACTTTTAAGCTGCTTGAATAATTCTATAAATATCACACTTAATTTGATAATTTGTTATAGATGGCGTTATAACAATTCAAGTTACTACTCTCCGCGTTCTTCACTAGCAAACTAGTCGTACAACAAGTAACCTTCTGTTATATTATGCGCTCCTGGTATTCTGCCCGTGTGTTTCTCGAAAGTGACCTCGTCGTGACGTCACAGGAAATATCCGTTTCGTGAGTATGCTGACCACACCGGAAGAAGAGTGATCATGCGTCAGATTCACGCATATATGGTATACCACATACGAGTATTTTGATCTATTTACCTTAAAATTGTCCACAAATGGTAATAACCATGTGTTACACGGAACTTCCAAAATATTTGCTTGTTTCAGTGAATTCTCAATAAAATATTATTTACATCTTTTCCCTAAAAAAAATATCAGTAATTGATTGATTCACAATATTTTGATAATTTCCAAATTTTGTTCATAATTTTGGACACATGGCAGCGATATTTTTTATATTGGTATCTTAACATAGATGAAGAAGAATATGGAAATCTGGATATTCAAAGGGTTTGCGATATGTTATAGGCTGGTTTAAGTGATATATATCTTTGTACACATGTTACATTCACCATTCTACCCATCTGGTTACATCTTGGTTAAAATTATGTAAATATAACACAAAAACCTAAATTTGAGTTGTGTGGTTGTTAATCAGTAGATGCTTTAATATCATATTAGAGCAAATTTTATCACAGGCTTAGTTATATACATGTATGCAGTTTTTGTAGTTAGAAATAGAGGCAGAGGAAGATCGAGGAAAATTGGTATGATGAAGTATTTAAAATACTTGATAATGGAGAAGTCAGGAGTTGGAATAATTGGTGGGTATGTATGAGAAAATGCATGAGTGTGGAAAGAAATGATAATGATTGCTTGCTGACAGAGTGGTATGGCGTTCTGGTCTCTCTGCCTACCCCTGCCGTAAGAGGCAAGATGATTAGTTAGCTAGTTTTTTAAACTAATTTTTTTAATCATATTTTCATATGGTGTAAGGAGTGCGTAGAAGTTTTTGGTAAGGGAAGGGTAATTTACTAAGAGTATTTCAATGTTTTAGAATTTATTACATAAGCCCTGATGATGACAAGGTTCTTGTCGAAACCGGTTGGATGAAGTGTACCAATAGATAGTGGTTAAAACAAAGTTGTTTTATTTTATAAAGTTTATAAAATGTTTCACAAAGTATCTGCAAAAACATTCAAGAAAAGTTAGCTAGTTAGTTATATGTTACATGTTGCGTGTTCTTTTTTCCTTTTTATAAAGAGCTATTAACTTTACCTTATTAAACGCTATGTATTTAGTCACTCAAATCTAATGCCCATAATTCCTAGGCAGACGAGGTGACGGGTTTCGTCACCCATCCTATAATTCCCGTCAGAACAAACAAGATAGACGTATAAATCCGAGGTAATTGACAAGTCCTTTGTACCACCGGTGATGAGTAAATAATCAAACACTAAACAGGCTTCGTTGGCCAAACAAGGCGGCCTCTTTGCCGACGTAAGCTTTTTATGGCTGATCTTCAAACCTGTCGGTTTATTTGTGTTTTCAAACAATAAATGTGTTAATATCACCTTGTTTGCACTGATTTCACGGTTTCTTTTCAAGACTTATCTACGGTACTCTTATCAGCATAATTTTATCGCTCTATTATCAAGAAATTGTGCATATTTTAATGGCTTTGCGCTTAATTTCATCGGCGTGTATATTACTCATTGTAAAATAATTTTATTTTGTGTGACGATAGTTGCAATCTTTCGAGACATGTGACAAAATTCCAATGACGAAATAAGGTTTATTTATTGATTTAGATTTATCATGACGATTTAAATGTAAAATTAAAATTTAACTATTGTAAGACCACTTTTAGAGTTTATTAATATGAACAAGACTAATTTCGAGAATTATACATGCATTTTCACCTATTGTTGAGAACGCATCTAATTTTTTAAACTAGTCATGTTTAAATTAATATACAACATTTTGAATGTGTCCAAATACTTGTTCACAAAATCTGGATTATCTAAATCCAGGATTCGGATCTCACATACTAATATAAGAGTTTCTGCTTAGTAAAAAGCTTCTTTACATCTCACCAATGGATGTCTCTAGTGAAGTTCTAGTGATTCATGAACAAGGTTTCTAAATTGGTTCATATATATAGAACTTCCAAGAATTTGCGCAGTGTGGTTGTCAATAATGGCTAGAATTGGTGAATGTTACATGTTTGTAAAGTGATCACTTAAACCAGCCTATGACGGTCGTCAGCCCCGTAAATGCCCAGACTTCCGTATTCTTCTTCATCTTTGATGAGATGTCAAAAAATAATATTTGAATTAATAAACTCAAAAATTGATTAATTTTTAGTACGTCATGATATGTATTTCATTATATTTTTTAATTTATCATGTTATTTTACTGAGTAAAATCAAAAAATAATTTATAGGTAAAGTATCCTTTTAGGATGAATTATAATATTATATTAATAATTGGTGTCGAAATGTTAAAATACCATTTAACGTTCTGAGTGACTTTTTGAGTGTGTGTGAATCTTGGGAATATATTTGATTATTGGTTTCATTGTTTCTTTGTTATTTAAATTATTCGCCGAATCAAAAATAACATAATTAGAAATGATGGTCTCAAAAAAGTGGTGTTTTTCATTTAAAAAAAAAGAGAAATATTTGTGGTTTTAATGATTTACACAAATATTTCAATTTCATACTATTTCTGTGAGCCTAAGCGGCTCATTATTAGAAATAGGTATCGAATGTGATAGAGTGGGCTCGAACCGAGAAACTCTGACTCTGAGTCCGCGACACTAACCACAGGACAACAACCCGACACTTATACATAGATGTGTATCAACTAAATATTAACTAAACTTTAAATATATTAACTAAATATTACATTTCAATTTTGTGCCAAATATTAAAATGATTTTTGAACAGTTACTAGATTGTTTAGAAGTCATAAACTAAACCCTGAAGAGGGTAACAGGTTGTTGCCGAAACTAGTTGGTTAATAAAAATGTGAGTGGATCAAAACACAAAGTATTTTTATGTCTCGAAATAATATAGTTATTAGATTCACGTTAAAAAGACACGACGCCGATGAATCCTACCCTAACGTGAAATAGGAATTGAACCCTTCATTGGATGCAGTGACACAGTGTGTAAACCCAACACTACCCTAACAGTTTTACGGTTGGCAAACTTTATCTAGTGAATGGAGTAACAAAGCGATTCATTATTTGATAATGCTCAAATTATACGTTTTTAAGTAACGGTAAGGGCGGTGCAGTTCATCCCCTGCACTGTTACACTTAAAGCCTTCCCTCGCGATAATTGCACACTCACCCCTTTAAAACATCCCCAAAACATAATACATGTGCATTTTCAATTTGTAAACATATATTTAGGTAGCAGATTGCGACTGCTTCTTTTTTAAGGGCTACGCAAAAACAGAGTAGAAATTTATTTAAATTACACATATCGCTCATTCCTTTCAACAACGTCATATATCAAAACTCGCCAAAAAGCGTGCAAATTGGAAATAATAGGCATTCGGAGAGCGGGTACACCACAAGGACTGAAGACTAAAGCTTCCATAGCCTTTTTATCTTTTACCTCCTGCTAACCTGGTAGCCATGCAATTTTTAACGATATTATGCGCGATAATTTGACATGTCGTTCACTCCTTTCAACAACGTCATAAATCAAAAATCATCAATTTTCAGTTGTGCGTGTTTTCGGAATGCCCAGAAAATGTACTACAGTATATCTCAGCAAAAGAGACATTTTTTAAACTTAATATTTACCCGCTACAGGACAAAGTGTTGTTTATGCATTTTGAAGAAAAGGTATTGTTTAATTTTTTTTTTAAATACTAAATATTTTTCAAATGGAGAAAAAAATCCTAAAAAGATCTGTTGCTCAGTAAAACGATGTAAATGAACGATTTTCAATAACCTCATACATGAATAAGGATTTGGACGCACTCTCTTGATTGAAATTTAAATTTGCGATAAAATTTTCAAACACACTAAAATATTTGGCATACGTTGCCCATATTTTAACAAGAATTTTATGAAGGATGATTTATTTTATTTTATTCTTATTTTATTATACTTGTTCGGGAATTGTACAGCTTTACATTTAAATAAAATATATAGTAAAAAAATATTACATTAACAAAAATAGTTACATTAATAAAAATAAAGCCAATTAAACAATTCCACATTTATGCTATAATAACTATTAAAACATTACGAGATAAAAAATAATGAATTTAATAAGTAGTCGTAGTAAATAACTTTTAAAAGCTGTATTTTTCAAACCCTATTATACAAGGGGCGTGGTGTGAAGGGACCTATTCACATCAAATAATGTGTGATCGGTGATCACTAAACGCGTATTAGTACGGTCCTTGTATGGGGTCCTTTGAGGATCCGATCTGAATAAAAGAATGGTATGGGTCCTGAATACGAATAAAAGATACTATGTTGAAATCATTATATGTATATTAATAACTGTATTATGCGTATGTTCATTGAATGATACTTTCACGTATATATAATATTTCTACCTATCTCACTTGCATTTATGTTGTAGAAATAATATTTTTATATTATTATTATTATTTAATATATCAGACACCGAATTATTTACTCTACGGATTACATATAAATATTTTTATTTCATGGATACATAGATTTTTTTTACTATATGTATTACGACTCTTTAAGCATGGTCTGTGTTGAGCCGAAATACTTAGATGTTAATACATTTTTTTTAAATTGTTTGATTATATACATTACATACAAAAGATACAATAACAATTTACAGTATACAATAAAATAATTACACCTGGATTTTAATTCATTCACTTTCTACCTTGTCCCTTCCCAACACTAAGAATATTATAGAAGTATTAAACGATTAGGCACAAATATATGAATGAATGACTATGGCAGTGACGTGTTGTATTATTTGTATGCTGATCTACTGATTGTTCCGACGAAGAGACATTTGTAAGTTAAAGAAAAACCAATTTAATAAAAAAATATTATCAATTTATAAAATGGGTGTATGGCATGCCTTTCTTAAGTTTTCATTCCACTCAAATACAAAAATTCTGTAAAATCTGCACTAACCCTCACACATACTCACAAATACACACTTGTATGAGTAGATACATGAATGTAGAAAAGACGATCAATGTTTGCAAAGACAAAGTGGTGTTGCGTTCTATTCTCTCTGCCTACCTCAGCGGAGAAGCAGCGATATGGCTAGTTACAAGATTTTTTTATCTTACAAAACCAAAACTACAGTATGGAAGACTCCGATAAGCGATCGACAAGCTTGATTTTTCAAAGGATATATATTTTTTGACGTGTGAGGCATCGTATTTAGTTTGGCCGTTGTTCTTGTACCTACGCGGGCAATATATGATTCTTACAGTGCGCAGATAGTCGCCCGCTGTTGGTCCTTTGTTGCTCGAGAGGCTGTAATGACGTCGGCATTATCTGTTATGAGTTATGCCCGCGCCCGACGTCATTGATGAATGGTGCCTTAAATACCCATTGTTGTCGAGGTATGCGCACAGGAATGCCAGGAATCGCTTTTTATTGATTCGTCGATAGCTTTAATATGCCCGGGATCATCCGACCATAGGGTGAGACCAGCAGGGTGCCAGAAGCGAGGAAGAGGTACGCGTTCCCAATATATTACGTAACTATCCTTCAACACTCAAATGGCCTAACCGAATTACGTGATACTCGAATATTTCAATAACACTCAAATTAACTAACTGAATTAAGTAATACTAGAATACTCAAATGACAATATGAACACACATTTAACCCACGGTTTACCGCAAATAAAACTATTCATAAATACCGTTCTGGGTCCAATGGACCATTATTTAAAGTAAGGTACTTTTCTTTACTTGTAACACTTCTGTGCGTTATAAATATTGTTATCTTCATAAAATTTACACATTATATTAAGAGGTATATATGTTTCATTTCATAATCCACATAATAAATAACATAAAAATATTTCTTATTTTGTACTACGTGTATCTTACAACGCGGCGCGTTGAGCATTTGCGCCTGCTTATTTTTTCCGCAATACGCATAACATAACAGTTCGCCGAACGCAGCGCGTCATTTTGTAGGCGCTCAGTCAGATGTTGCAAAATTTTTCCCGTTTAACCGAAATTAATAAAAAAAAACTTTTTCTAGTGCATAGTAGTTTAGAACCAAAAATATTTTTTGAGAAGCTCGTTTTAACTGTGAGAAAAAAATTCACTAATTTATCCTTACTTATATCGGTGAACTTACTTATATCGTATATCGGTGAACATTTTCTTTTATTTCTGTAGTGTAGTGATAAGAGCGTTTGACCACTACACGGAATGTCCCGGGTTCGTTTCCCAAGTAACTCTTTCTTTTTATATCTCTTTACGTAGCTGAAGAAGAATGTCGTTAATTGCATCGTTGTTTCATAGTTTTTTGTTATATTTTAATTGCTTCACAAGCTACGTGAAATGAACACATTAAGAATTTTCTATATTATTTTTTCCATTTAACTAGACTGAGCAAAAGCAACGCATGGTTACAGTCGGTATAGTACATATATCTATAAAATAACATCATCTGCCTTTCAATATTGTGTCCATTGTTATTTAAAATAATATGAATACGTCCGCAGTCATGTTCGTCTCGTGTTAAATCTTTCTTTGCTTTTTGCTTTTGCCGCTACAAAAAATATTAATGTCATTGTGAAGACGTGTCAGTAACGATGACAATCGAAAAGTTTAACACAAACCGATCATTTTATTCAAATTCAATAGCGATTAATCAAATAATTTGTTTTCACCGTGTTCACTATTCGATTCGACACGCCCTTTCGCTTCGTCTTTATTTCTCTCTCGATAGAATGATGGAGCACTATGTTAATTGAACTCAAATAAGGATAACGTTGACTTATTAGTTAAAAATTTAACACTTAATACTGGGTTAACTAGGGTATGAGTCGAATTGTTTACTTATTTATTATTTTCTTTAATGTTTTGCGCAGATACTTTGTGGCACATTTTATAAACTTTATAAAATTATGTAACTTTGTTTAAACCACTTTTTTACTGATACAATTTAACCTACCGGTTTTGACAAGAACCTTGTCATCATCGGGGTTTATTTTAATTAAAAAACCAAATTAATACCAAAAACTTCCACACACTCCGTAAACATTCTAAAGATTTAGGATTTTTACGTTTGAGGGTAGATGGTACTTAAAAAAAAACATAAATCATAAATTAACATATAAAAAATTTTAATTACAAATTACAAAAGATGATTATAAGGAGGGCAAAGGAAAAGGGGAGTTTAAGGAAGGAGGTAGAGGGAAAAACTATGGGAGGAGGATTGATGGACAGTTAGGATGCTAATGACAAATAGTTTTGTGTCCTGAAATCTGAAAAAAAATATTATTCTTCGTTCTACCCTAATTGTACTACACTAGAGACATCTATTGGTGAGATAAAAATAAGCTTTTTATTGAGAAGAAACTCTTTTATTAGTATGTGAGGTCCGAATCCTGAATTATTATCACACACATGAGAAACGCCAGAAAATTTCATTTCCATTCTTATTATTTAAGCTTATAATTTGACCAGATAATTTATTTACAACATTTTACGGAAAAATGTTGTAAATAAATTAAAATGAATATTACGACAATGCGACTGCCAAATCAATTAATGAAAAAATATCGTCGTTTGACGAAAAGCCAACCTCTCGGGTCACCCATTCGACGTTTCCGGTTCGCTACTCATCTCGCTCAATGACCTCAAACGTCCGGTGAATCACCGAGACAAGTTCCTACACTGAGGCACCATTTCCGACTCAGGCTGTACTACAATGCCCCGGAGGCTGTGCCGAGTATCAGATAACAGATGATAGAATTTGAATCTGCCCACGAAACTTGGGAAACAGTTCTCATTTGGTTTTGTGTTGTTCAGAAAGTTTTACAGTATTCAAAATCAACAAAACGATTGTTGAAGCCATTTAAGGCGAGAAATCAATGGCCCGCGACTTTGTTTTCGGTAAACCCAAGTAACATTTAACGTTGTTATATTTTTTGCTTTAAATACCATTTTAAAATTGAAATATTTTTTCTTTGAAATAAATACATATGTGGTTTTGTAAAGAAAAGACTTATTGTAGTATTTCAGAAAGGAATGGAATAAAATACTTAAAATGTATATTAGACAAATTCTAATTTATATTCTAAAGAAAATTGTGCGCAGACAACACGTGCGCCTTCTTGCGCAGCCGGTCGTTACTGGTTTGTTTATTTGAGAGTACACCTTTAATATACTACAATACATATACATAGATACTTAAAATGGGTATGTATATTTTTTTCTCTATTATGTAATGCAATTTTTACCTAACATATATATATATATATGTACTTATAAGTCAAGGTAAAAATTGCATTTTTGAAAAGGTAAAAATTGCATTTTTGAAAAACAGTTTTAACGTGATGGCATCATCTATTAAACGTAACATCAACACACATAATAGTTAACATGGTTCATGGCAGACAGCATGCTTCTCGACTGCTGCTGTCATTGTTGTTTCATAGATTCTTAATATTTTCATTGCTTCAAATTTTATTATTTTTTCTTTCTTTACCATTCAACCAGACTGAGCCTCAGAAACACGTGATCGGTTACAGCTAATTAAGTACAATATATAAATTCCTACTGGCACTTATTATATATAAAAGAAACGGTATACATAATAAAATAAAACGTGTATGATTTTATGATGATTGTAATCAGTAATAAAATGTCTGATAACCATAAGAACACTTAAAACGTCGATTAAATTAATTATTGTATTAAATTAATGAAATGCAAATAGCGTTTAATATCTTAATTTATAAACATAACTTAATACTATTTTACATTTAATAAAATAATTAACGTTTGTTAATCTCTTATACGCAGCCACACCGTTCATCTGATATCAAATAAAACATTGTCATTTTGACATCTCAACATAGATGAAGAAGAAAATGGATATCCAGAGGCGTGCATTCTATATAGGCAAAAAAGCAGTGCCTACCCTGGATTACTCGCGTTCCATATAGAAACACAACCAGTGCCTACTATGCTTTATCCTTAACCAACCCTACTGCTGCCTTCCCTGATTAAAAACTGAGCACGCCACTGTGGAAGTCTTTGTATTTACAAGGCTTATGATTATAAGCTGGTTAAGTGATCACTTTACACACGTCAACATTCACCATTCTACCCATGATTGACAACCACACTTCTAAAAAAATTTAAACTCCTACATATGTCATAAATCTCATGACGCTTTATGTATTAGTTCACTGGAGCCATCTATGATTAGTAAGAGAAAGCTTTTAATTAGCATAGACCCATTGATTTAAATGAACGCATGATCCTAACCAGATTATTTTACATACTGTGAAACGCCTGAAAACATGATTTTCAATTTTAATGCGGCTTATAATTTGACTAGATTATTTGATTCACGGTATTGTTGAGTGTGTTCAAAACCTTGTTCACAAATCTGGGTTTCTCCGCTAAGGAATTACTTTTAAAAATGTAAAAACAGTAGTTCGCTGTATGCACCTTTTACATTTTATATTTAAATATAATATTACAGTACTTGGGTAGCAATACAATTAGGTACAGTACTGAATGAAATTTTCAATAATAATTAAACTAAATTAGGTTATATGTATATTAAAAATTTATATAATAATAAATGTTTTATGTCTTTGCGTGTTTTCCTACAAATGTTTTCTTAAAAATATTGGTTATCGGGGTTCTACTGAATTCATTCCTTCACAAACATTGTGAAATTACACAGATTATAAGTGCGTGCTTTGTATTCTCTTTCTTTACCATTTAACAAGACTGAGTCACAGCAACGAGTGGCCGTATACACCTAGTTAGTTACAATATTAATATATAATAATTCAAACGGTTTGATAACCTTTATAGCGAGTTTGTCCGAATGGACTAAAACACGACTTCTGAATTGAAGAAAGTCGGCATCACATAACGAATGCATTTTATAACTCGTTTGGCTGACCCGAGTTGGTAATAACCTGTTGTACATAACATATATTGGTAATCCTATGCAGAAATTGAGAAAACGCAAGTGTTTTGGTTTAAAATAAAACGGTTTTTTATCAATTTATTTTCATTAATTGATTTGCTGTCACTTTGTTATAATATCAAGTGATTTTTAGTTGAAATTTTACTTATGTACCTTTATTTCTTAAAATCACCGTCCGGTGTATGAAAATGATGCAGAATGCATCA
This sequence comes from Brachycentrus maculatus, assembly GCF_059751285.1. Classification (NCBI taxonomy): domain Eukaryota; kingdom Metazoa; phylum Arthropoda; class Insecta; order Trichoptera; family Brachycentridae; genus Brachycentrus; species Brachycentrus maculatus. The sequence continues at coordinate 724,947 of NW_028280923.1, forward strand.
AAACACGTGTCATAGTAAATTATATGAATTAGTGGTGTTAATCACAGATTGCTTTGAATTTTTTCACACAACGTTACGTTTAAATACGCGCGTAGGTTTATACAAGACAAGACAAAACAGGTGTTCTTACCTGAAACAGCTTAAATATGCTATTTTAAACAACTTTTTAAAACTACTATGGCAACGCTATCTGTTGAACTGCGATCATGGAATATTTAACATTGGTCATGGCGGACAGTGTTTCTTGACAGCTGCTTAAATATTGTGTACACTGCTACACTTATTACACTTTCTTATTATTATTCTTCGTCTATTTTCATATGTCAAAATATTTTTTAAAAAGCCTTTTAAATTGTGAAACCTTCATTTGTGAACAAGGATTTGAACACACACCAAATGTGAATAGTTTAATGGACTAAAAAACTATTTTTCGTATAGGAATTGAGTTCAGTTGTATTTTAATAAATTTAAATAAAATTTAAAAAAAATATATAGTATAATGAAATCACTAAGACTATTTTTAATGCCTCAAGTGATGTTTGATAAGTAGATGTGCCCATAAATCAATCCAAATTCCCATATGAATATTAAAATTATTTCCATATAGGTATCAGGAGGACATGAGGCGTTACCATAAAAAGGCGGTAATTATGGGAAACGTCCAATCCACCCGTTTGAAGGCAATCCCAAACCTTCGTAATAAGAAGGTAGGAACGTTTAGTGATACCAAAAGACATTATTATATTTTATTTACCGTGAGAGACCTAAGGACAATAAACCACTTTAGGTCATATATAATAATAGGATTAAAAGTAATAAATGTATACCGTAAATATTTTCCCTTTATAAATTTAGGAGGTCATAAAAAATTTTCACTCAAAATAGCTTAAGACTGCTTACAGTGGCTCGAAAAATAGCATTCAAAAATATATATATCTCGACATATTACTGATGAAGAATAATATAGACGTCTGGGTATTTTTAGGGCTACTAACGATCACTACTACCTATCATTGGCTGGGTTAAGTGTTCATTTTATTCACGTTCAACATTCACCATTCAACCTATCATTCTAACCACACTACACGAAATTCGGAAGACATTTGAGAGTAATTTTTAAAAATCTAGCTTCAAAGTGACTCTGAAAGGAAGCTACGGCTTATGCAACACCGCTTTTATGTCAAATTTTAAAGCTTATTTTTACTTGTGAGTGGGTATACTCTTTAATAATTTAATAATTTCGTGTTATTTATGAGTGAAAATTCTAGGCAAAAACACTCAAATTTCTGACCAAATAAAATTTTGGAAGCTGTATTTATGTTTCAATTTACACCCTTTTTCACATGCTACTTCTCAGCACCATCTATGGTTAAATTTAGTTAGTTTTTTGATAACCAGTGACCTTTATGAAAAGTATATAATAAAAATAGTTTTTGCAATGACCCATGTTTTAAATGAATGCAATATGTTTAATTACATTTATTTAAATTAATCCTAGACTGGTATTTGTAGCGCGGGACTGATCACCTTACCATCATATAATAACTAATCAACTTAACATTACATCAATTCGATGCAGTGCCCTATACATCATTCGGTGTCAAAATGTGTCAGTAGTCAGTACTGTTATGTATTTCATAAACCCGTGTCAGCCGTCTTTGGAAAATCCATTATTCATAGAGCAGCTTCTACAAATTTACATTATTCATAAACGCAGCTTCCAAAGATTTCACCGAAAGATGCGTTGGCAGGGAATGAGTAGGCACTCGGTCGAACTTGTAAATATAAAACTTACATTAAAAATACATATAAGTATATAAGAAATTGACTCCAACGTAATGTTTTACGTTCTATCGTGATTTTTTGTCGGCCGCAAAATGAGAGTGGAATTCTAACGGATGTTTTAATTGTAAATTTATTCAGACAAGTTGGATATCTTATTTATTTTGAAGACATCTTTTATTCGGGTCACAGATTGCTGAATTCGTTGCGAGTATGATTATAAAAATGGCTAATGAGCGAAATAAAAAGGTGTATACTCAAGACTCGACTGTCTGCCAATTGTTATATCAGAACTAAGTAACTAACCATCGTGCCGCTTCTTGCGGGGATAGGCAGAGAGAATGTAATGCCACACCATTATGTCTTCGCAAAGGTTCTTCGCCTTTTCCACATTTATACTCACATATACCCACCGATTATTCTGATACCAGATCTGACCACTTTTAAGTATTTGAAATACTTGGTTGAATCAAGTTTTTTTCGGTTTTCTCCTGCCTATTTTCAAAGACAAAATCAGCAAATAGGTTTATTAGCCTGTGGTAAAAAAAACGCTCCCAAATAACAATACAGCAATCTATTATATGTGATTTGACAACCACACTACTCACATTTTTGAGGCTTTATATTTTCAATATTTTCAATCATAGGTAGAATAAAAAACGCGTAAATAAAGTGTTCACTCAAACCAGTCTTTGACAGGTAAAATACCCACACTTCGACATTCTTTTTCATCTTTGTCGAGATATCAATGTAAATAACTCTTTGAGTCAGTCCTAGGATACAAACACAAAATTTGTGAACAAAGATTTGGGCACACTAAATTGCTATTTAAGCTAAAATTTCTTCTTTATTTTCATTTTCAGCAGAATCCCAGACCAGGAGATCATAAAACCGACTCTATTAAAACAACTTTTTTCTTATTTTATTCGACGTGGAAAGAAAATTATATGAAATTCAAATTATTATCATTAATTTGTATCAAACTGCGCATCGCTCTGGGAAGAAGATTGGAACGGTGATATTGGGAGAGCATGAGCGGCAAGGGTAATCGGGCCTTGTTTAGACATTCCTCGTAAATGGTTCCGTTTTCAAACGTTTCCCACCGCGGCCGCAGAAGTGTAGCCGGCCGGTAGTGGAGTGCTGGAATACCAGCGCGGGATTATGTTCCCCTGGCGTCTGGGAACCGCGCGTGCGCCCGCGGCGACCGCCGCCCGGGGGTGGGCCGGGGGAGGGGGGGACGCTCGCCGATATATCACAGGCCGCGCGGTGGGAAAACTTTACCTCCTGAATCTCATGAGCGCCTGGTACTAATATGTACTTATTCGATAAATTATATCATTCAATAAATAAAACAAAACAAAATATACGAACTAACTAACCACTAACCATCACGCCGCTTCCCCGAAGGGGTAAGCAGAGAGAACGGAACGCCACACCACACTTTTGAATAAAATGTTTATATCCGTATTTTCTACAAGTTATACGTATGTATCTCTTTATTGAACATATTGTCGAAGATTTATGAAGAAAATTTGGGAAATCATTGTGAAATAAACTGTACTAAATTCGCAATAATTTACAATTCATCAATGTCGCTTCCCCGCAGGGGTAGGCAGAGAGAATAGAACGCCACGCCACGCTACAACTTTGTATTTTCAAACGATTTTCGCCGAATCCGCATTCATGCATCTCCTCTTGCTTACCCGCCGATTATTCCGACTCCTGATCTTCATGAATTCAATGTGTGTGAATACGTTTTGTCCTTATAATATACATAGTTTGTTCCCGCCTACGGATTCGTGTTAAAATATAATATATTTCTCAACATAAATGTCAACAAACAACTGTACAGCATTGCACAGATTTCATCTCGAAACTTGACTCAATATTTTTACTAAAATATTACATCTACCACGATTTTACAAATTTATACACTAGTCAATTTATTTTAAAAGCCATATACTTGTTTAATATCAAAATGTACTTTAATAATTTTACGAAAATTGTTAATAAACTCATTTTTAATGTGAAGAATATATATTATGGGAGGTCTCAATGCTACAAAAAATTACTGATGTTTTGTCAGTACCTATTAAGTTTTTTGTTTTAAGTTTTAATGTTTATTTTATTTGGAGAAATAAAATAACTTTGTTTTTTGATCCACACACTTTAATTATTATAAACCAACTAGCTCTGCCTACTAGTTGCCCTCTTCAGGGTTTGTTTTATAACTTATAAAACAATATATAATTTAAAACAAACCCTGATGAGGGCAACAGGTTGTTGCCGAAATTAGTTGGTTTATAATAATTAAAGTGTTTGATCAAAAACAAAGTTATTTTATTTCTCTAAATAATATATAACAATGATCAACAAAGTTAGTGTTTTAAATATTCAAAAAATAAATTGATGTTTACGTTTCAAACCCTCATTTAAAATTAACTAAAACTAGTAAAAAAAATTAGATCCGTTTGCAATACTGAATTATAATGTGTTATAATTCTGTGAAAAGATCGTCAACTTGCGTTTCAAGATAGTTTCCCATTGACTCACTGAAAGGGTACAAGGATCTAACAAGGCGATCTTGTAAAATAATACGTATACTTAAAATAAAGACCCGCGGCAAAAATTGACTCACTGGCTAAAAATTAAGTTAACATTCTGTGAAAATATTCACCTACCTACCTACTTATCCGTGCTAATATTAAATATTTGGTATTTGTGTTGCCATTCACTTTACATATCAATAGGTACTTTATTAGTAGGTATACTTGTATTATAATATGCATTACCAATAAAATTAAGAAAGGCGTGTTGAGATGGTTTGGGCATGTGAATCGAATGAGTGAAGAAATAAGAGTAAAACAAATTTATGATGGGAATGTAGTTAGAAATACGAGAAGAAAAAGACCTTGAAAAATATGACATGATCAAGTATGTCAAATACTTGAAAGGGGTCAAAACAGGAGTCGGAATAATCGACGGTTATGTATGAGAAGATGTCTGAATGTGAAACAGGTGAAGATTGTTTGCAAAAAGAGATGTGTGTGGCGTTCGATTCTCTCTGCCTACTTGGTAGTGAAGCGGCGGGGTGTGTGAATTGCTTGATATTTTATTTTATTTATTAAATGATTATAATTTATCGAATAAGTACATATTAGTACCAGGCGTTCATAAAATGCAATAGGTAAGAAGGTTACTTTTCATAGAGCGTCATTTTTATATGGATACTTGAAAAATCGATATTAGGTAATGTGTTATAATCTTCGATACAAGTTGCTTCTGTTCACGCGCAATTTATGTAAATACGATGATTTATTATTCTCCTCCCGACCAATCATGATCTCCGGATCGCTTTATTATGCAACTGGCATCCGCTTCGATTGGTGATCCCGCGGCTGAAGGGTCCTCGCTACTGGCTTACGCGATGGCCAATCATGGCGCGGGATTCGGGTTAAAAAACGGCACCTGTGTTTTGTTGCTACTGTGTATGTGTTATATAGCCACCGAGTATGTGATGTAGTATGTTGATATGTCTGCGTAGCTACCGGGCAACCGCGCAGGGCGTAGCAACACTGACGCGAGATTCGAATAAAGAATAGGCGGTTGGCATAGCGTTTTTCAGCGACCAAATGACAACGAAAATGTCTCTGTTATATTTGATTAAGTACGAAATATCTACGTACAAAAATATCGAGATAGGTGAAAATGGTCAAGATAAAAATATTATTGATTTTATGCAGCGGAAATGGTTTTTATTTAAAAAAAATATTTAATAATTGGTGAATTCATAACGGTGATTATATAAATTTATTAAAAATGTTATTTAGAAACAGGTTTTCATATAATAACAAATAATATTTAGTATAAACGTTGTATGTACCCGAAAAACTTTGACATATTTTGATCAATTATCAAAAATAAATTAACGAACTCACTTACCATTATGCATCAGGGATAGGTAGAGAGATTATAACGCTACACCAATCTGTCATTGAAAGCAATATTCGCCTCTTCCACATTCATGCATCTCCACATACACACCCGCCGATTATTCTGACTCCTGACTTGACCACTTTGAAGTAATTGAAATACTTGATCGTGGTACATTCGCCTCATAAATTAGTTTACTTGTTTTTCATAACTAAAAATCAATTTGTATTTTTAACATAGTTTGCACACAATATACTTTATTTCACTTTTTTTTGTTTTGTTTTGCTAAGAGAATTTCCGTAATATGATATTACATAATTATAAAAATCTAAGTTAATCACAAAAAAATACTGTTTTGTACGTTGTCTAGACTTTTAGCAATTGGTACTCAAATAGTTTTTTTTTAAATATATTAACTACTGTTGATTACAAAAAGTTCATACAAATTTTGTCTTTCACTGATCTTATGAATCTAGAGGCTTTTTATTTCGCTATTTATTCGCTTTGATCGGTAAAGACATCTTAATAACAGTCGAGCATTTATTTCTTGGGTCTGCCTTGTACTAATTTATGTAAACAAACCCCCTGTGTAAATAAATATAAAGCTACCGTATATGTTTACATTAATGTACATAAATGTTTTACATTCTACACTAACAAGAACATTGGTATTTAAACGCGTGGGCGAAAGCGTTCGTAATTCAATTAACCGAATGATCCTAAAGTAGATCCTTTGGCTGTATAATTTCAATCATTATTTCATTTGAATCGAGTTTTCTAGAAATATTCTTGGTACATTTAAACAAGTATTTGAAAATGTATGAATTTTACAAGAGATGAGAATATTATACCTTATTTGATTTTATGATACATTATTATTATTCTATAACTATTCTTTTCTTCCTTAATCGTATAAAAAGTCTACAATCGATTTTTTTCAGTACTACATGTCTTTAAGTGGTAAAAAATAATGTATTTAGAAAAATGATCATGTCTTTCCTTATTTTAAAAATTTACAGAACAACATTTTCCGGTCTTACCATAGATAACTTGACCTCATATTATGAAAATTATTTTAATGTTATTTTAAATTCCTAAAAGCACTATATATTTTTTAAAATATTACTACCAGCTTAGTTGTTTGGTATGTAGTAATATTTCATCTATCATTTTTTTATGCCATAATGGCCTTCCCACTACTACTACGAAAGTAGTTATTAAGATTGTATACCAATATTTTTTAATGATTATAAAATATTTTTTACGACTTGGAATAAGGAAGTTTGATTATTATAATAATTATAATAATACGCTTGGAATTATTCACCCATGACTGATTATCCTACAAAGTGCTATTGGTTTGTATCATTAAATGTAGGCAGTCATCACAAAGCACTGCTGAACTCTTCATACCATAACCGTTTTCAACACCTACTTAACGCACTAAAATATCGCTAAACGATAAAACGACTATTTTACGATCACTGTTAATATATTTCGAACAACCAACGACAAGTTGTTAGGCCCGAGAAAGGACAAACTGCTGTTAAAAAACATAGAAATCGGTACTTCGTGATATATGATCCAAGAACGACTCGTATTTCGGCACCAATTTATTCATAAAACCAAATTTTATTCATTACGGGTTTCTGTCTTTACCTGCCGTTCGTGTTTTTACTACCAAGAAAATTTTATATCGTGTACTTCTTATGTTTCTATACATCATCACTTTGAAGTCAAACGATAATTCATTTGTGACGGAAAATTTCGCTGAAACGCGATGCCGAGCTTCGGTACCTACGTACTCTGCCGCGCGTAGGTAGAACCTTCTGTAACTTTTTTTAGTGTGTCCACATTCAAATAAAACTTAAATCTTTTGAATTCGAAATTAGAATGGAACGAGTCCGTTTCGAATTCATTTCCAGTTCGGTTCATTTGTCACGGTTTAGGTTTGAATTTTCTTCCCGCCAAAGTTTAACACCGCGCAAAATTTTACTGCGCACTCGGCTGTAATGGAGGACATTACTTCAGCGCCAATTGGCAATATTATGTTTCTTGACCGAAAGCAGTAAAATATTATCGCCCATATTCTGCGAAAATAATTATTGTTTACAGTGCTTAAATAATTTTATCTCGAAATACGTTAGGTTCGTTTGTACAGAAATAAGCGCTTTATTACGCAATAAAATATGTCAATTCGATTTAAATTAACTGCGGTCTGTAAAGTAAGCTATAATTAAAAACGATTTGACTTATAGATCATGTGAATGCTCGATCATATTGCCTGAACGCTACTTCTATTTTCCCGACGGCATGCGGCACTTCGGTCACGCTCGGCAATGTTCGTTATTTTCCGTGAAGCTTGCGGCTACCTCACACGCACGCGTAGCACGGTAGCTGATAATAATAATGGCCCGTGAAAGGCGGGTAACCAGTGGCAGTGGCGCTCAACTTTCTGGCGCCTTATCCTCTATTATTCCTGAACTCCTGGCATTCAAATAAATATATATAACTATTATATGTAAAAGTTGATATAAAATTGATATATTTTTTTACCTAAACACAATCAAAATAACATAAATGTCGGAATACACATCGCTCACTCCTTTCAACAACGTCATATATAAAAAAAAACTTGATTTTTCAGAAGGTCGTTTTTAAAGTTTAAAAATATAATAAAATGTATTAAAAATAAATATCAAGCCACTTATTGAACTTTTTACTGTGCAACAGATCTTTTTAAGTAAAACCTGAATGTTTTTTCTCCATTTGAAAAATATTTAGTATATTTAAAGAAATAATTAAACAATACCTTTTCTTCAAAATGCAAAAACAACATTTTCTGCCCTGTAAAGGGTAATATTAAGTTAAAATGTGCGTATTTTGCTGGGACATAGTAAAAAAACATTTTCTGGGCATTCCGAAAACATGCACAAGCATTCCGAAAACATTTATCATTTATTCACTTTGTGTAATACCACTTTTAAAAAGTGCTAGTTTTTTTTTTAAACCAAGTGAACGATGAATGATAAGGAGAATATTTAAATATGTATTTTTTATATTTTATTATTACAGTTTAAAAATCTTTATTTATTTATAAATTGTTTTTTATGAACTTTCAAAATTATAAGCACTTAATGCACCATTCATTAATTACAAAACCTACAAGCGCAAATCGATTATTTCTTGTAAGTAATTATACTTTAATATTCACGTGAAATAAAGTTGGGTAGGTACGCCTTGGCTGACATCCGAATAGCTATCGGCTACTGGGCACGCGCGCGTAACACGGTAGCCGATTACCCGACGGCCGCTCGAGGCATACATCAGACGCATCCTTTCCGCCTCATGCTAGCCTGGTATTCTAATAAGCGAGGCGTCAGAAAAACGAAATAAACTACACTGGAAAACGAACATTGTTTTTTATTATTATTATGCATACGTTATAGAATAATATTACACAACGTAGGCTCGAAAAAACTTAACAACGCCATCAATTATTTCATTTTCGAACATGTGTATTTGTAGGTACCGTACAATATTGACCTTTTAGATAATGTATTCAAAGCGGAACAAAAAAGAAACGTCGAGCGTCTAGACTGGGATGAACAAATCTCTCATTTGTGTGAACGAAATTCAACATGAACAATTAGTTGTACAAGCAACAAATTGTAATATTTTTTTTATTATGTATCTATATATTTTATGTAAAAACATAAACTAAAACTCTTAATAAATTTGAACACACCATAAACTCATCATTATATAGGACCATTTAATTTAGTGTGATCAAACCTTTGTAAGTAGATATCGCTCACTCCTTTCAAGAACGTCGTAAGTCAATAAATATTATTTTTCAGGAGAACGTTTTTAATGTTTAAAAATATAATGCAATGTATTAAAAATAAATATCTAGCCACTTATTGAACTTTTTATTGTGCAACACATCTTTTTATGTAATACCTTAATGTTTTTTTTTCCATTTGAAAAATATTAAGTATATTTAAAAAAAAACAATACCTTTTCTTTAAAATGCAAAACAAGACTTTCTGCCATGTAGCGTGTAAATACTAAGTCAAAAATATGCGGTGTTTGCTGGGATGTAGTACATTTTCTGGGCATTCCGAAAACATGCACAACTGAAAATTGGTGATTTTTGATATATGATGTTGTTAAAAGGAGTGAGCGATATAAAATATGCAAATTTATTATTATTATTATTATTATGACAGTTTAAAACAAGACTTGTACAACAGTGAGAAGTAAAAAAAAATGGATGTTGGTGCATTTGATTCCATTCTTATTTAGCCACTGCCGTCTCGAATCTTTCTCACGGTAAATATTTTGGTAAGTTCTCATCATAGCGATCCATTAACATAAAACAACTGGATCTACAGTGCTCGTCAAGAGTTTAAGACCACATTTTATACAGCGGCAGCTTTAATATGAGCCGAAAAAAACCGTGACCCGATTATTACGAGGATAGCCGAAATGCCTTCTCATCAGAGGGTCGGCAATCTCGGGTGAACTGCCTCGGGCAAACCGAATCGCCCGAGACCTCACTGCGACTTATGGTAGGAATATAAATTTACATATAATTATACGATCCGGGGTGTGAATCTCAAAGATACACATTAAACAAAACCCAGTATTAATACTCAATAACATAAACTTTAGATTAGCACATTGTTGGAAGGACATCGTTTAGCGCGGTCGATTTTCGATAATAACGGTAATTATCGTCCAATTAATGTATGGAAGGGAAGCGTTGGCAAAAGGAGGATCTAAGTAGACTGAACGCAGTTACCGTCTAATTAATGTATAGAAGGCAAGCGTTGGCAAAAGGAGGATCTAAGTAGACTGAATGCGGTTATCTTCCAATTAATGTATAGAAGGGAAGCGTTGGCAAAAGGAGGATCTAAGTAGACTGAATGCGGTTATCTTCCAATTAATGTATAGAAGGGAAGCGTTGGCAAAAGGAGGATCTAAGTAGACTGAATGCAGTTATCGTCTAATTAATGTATAGAAGGGAAGCGTTGGCAAAAGGAAGACCTAAGTAGACTGAATGCGGTTATCGTCCAATTAATAATGTATAGAAGGAAAGCGTTGGCAAAAGGAGAATCTAAGTAGACTGAATGCAGTTATCGTCCAATTAATGTTTAGAAGGGAAGCGTTGGCAAAAGGAGGATCTAAGTAGACTGAATGCAGTTATCGTCCAATTAATGTATACAAGGGAAGCGTTGGCAAAAGGAGGATCTAAGTAGACTGAATGCGGTTATTGTCTAATTAATAATGTATAGAAGGGAAGCGTTGGCAAAAGGAGGATCTAAGTAGACTGAATGCGGTTATCGTCCAATTAATAATGTATAGAAGGGAAGCGTTGGCAAAAGGAGGTTCTAAGTAGACTGAATGCAATTATCGTCCAATTAATGTATAGAAGGGAAGCGTTGGCAAAAGGAGGATCTAAGTAGACTGAATGCAGTCGAATGTAAGGCAAAACTATGTATGATATATGTTGGAATGGTAAGTAATAAGGAAATAATGAATGACTGAGAAAAGCATTAACGTTAAAATTAATAAAGATGAGTTGACAAAGTATGAAATTGGCAAAATAATAATGAAAGTAGACTGAATGCAGTCGAATGTACGGCTAAACGATGTATTGATAGATGTTGGAACGGTAAAATAAGGAAAGAATGCAAGGCTGAGATAAACATTACCGTTAAAAATAAGAAGGGTATCAACTTACCTTTCTTAATTTTAATTGTATATTATGTACATACATATGTTGATAATAAATGTGTATCTCATACATATATGTACAATATTATTTATTGATTTGGCATTAACTTTGTAGAAAAACATAATTATAAAAACATAAAAATAAAACAATCGTATATGGTAAGAGCATAAATTTTTGGTTTTATTAATATTAACACAAGTTTCGATAACTGTAGATATTCTATTTATTGTTTCGGCATTAACTTTGTGGTAAAACATGTTACAATTATTAAAGAAAACACTTCGTTTTTTACCACTTGAGTTTTATTAGACTACATGTTTCAGAAGTTAAACTTCCATCATTCAGGTCTGTATAATAATTAAAATATAAAATTTAAAATTGTTCTATAAATAAGGAGAGGGGAAAGTAAGGGGAAGGGGTTAGTCAAGGAACGGAGTTTGAAAACAAAGGAAAAATGGAAAGCAATGGCGAAAAATTTTGAAACAATATATTATTTAATAAATTATTATTAGAATTCAGGTTTTTTTGTATTTCTAAATTTTCAAGATAATTCATAATTTGGCCTTTATATGGAACATTAATAATTTATTAAATAATATATTGTTTCAAAATTCTTCGCCATTGCTTTCCATTTTTCCTTTGTTTTCAAACTCCGTTCCTTGACTAACCCCTTCCCCTTACTTTCCCCTCTCTTTATTTATAGAACAATTTTATATTTTATATTTTAGTTACTATACAGACCTGAATGATGGAAGTTTAACTTCTGAAACATGTAGTCTAATAAAACTCAAGTGGTAAAAAACGAAGTGTTTTCTTTAATCATTATAGATATTCTCATAAATACCGACGTGCTTCAATTTTCACTTATTCATGAGACCATCTGTGGTTCTCAAAACTAGTCGTGTTTACATTAATAAACTCAAAAAGTCGACTTGCACAAGTGTTTTATCTTTATTTTAATATCTCACCATATTATTTTGATATAATTAAAATCACGAAGCTTCGATTTTTTTAATGTTGTCACAAAAATACCAGGATGTATTTTTACAGTAAATGTTTATAATTGAAACAGATCAAAGAGTCCATTGTTTGTATTTAAAATTGAGAAGACTCCTGCGATAGTCAGAGGCATTGTTTATCATCAAACATTGTCTTTAAGAAAGACCTTTTTCCATCCGTTTATCCTGCACCTTCGTCTTAAGGACCATATATTACCCGATTATGGGTTCCTTTTGTGTTCTTCCCCCCGCTATTCACGTCTCTCTCCCTCCTTTATCCCTGTGGGAATATAAGGTTCCCATTGACGAGAGTTTTTGTCCGATCCGAACACACACGCCGGGTCCTAATTACATTCTGGACAGGTACTTTTGTTTCGGACAATGTATTGTGACGCTGTTTTGTGAAAATATACCCAAAGTCACACCACCGGCGCATTGAGCGTCGTGTGCTGTTACGGGTGGTCATTTATGTGACGTTTATGGGGTCCCATATTTGTTTACGCTGTTTATGTGCATCCTTGACTATCTGTGACCAATTTTTTAATAGACCAGTTAAATAGAGAGACAGATTCATTAAGATACACAAAAGCCCTATTGTGTTCCGAGAACTGGACACCTTTTTAAATTGTTAAAAGAAGATACTACTATGACGGTCGTAAGCCCGTAAATGCCCAGACTTCTATATTCTTATTCATCTAAGTTGTCATCTACGTCAAAAAATAATATGAAAAAACTTCTATATAATAATAATAATAATAAAACCCTTATCCGCACCCCAATGGTGCATAGGGCACTGTGTCATATTAACGCAGTGTTATCTTGATCGTTTCCACATGAAGGAAAGGTGATCAGCCCTCCGCTTCAGGTACCAGTCCATGGTAATATTGAATAAATATTACAGTGAAAAAATCACTTATATTTATTTTACCCCCCTTGGGAATCGAACCCGGGACCTCCAGAACGGTAGCCGAGCGTGCTGACCATTACACTACGGAGGTGGACAAGTATTTGTGAATTATCCAGATTTGTGAACAAGTATTTAGACGCATCCAAATTGTCGTAAAAAAATGAACTGGTCAAATTATAAACTAAAATAAAAATAATGAAAAGGATATTTTCTGGCGTTTCCATGTATGTGATTATAATCCAGGATTCGGACCTCACATATAAATGAAAGAGTTTCTGCTCAATTAAAATTTTATTTCATCTCACCAAGTGAGATGTCTCTAGTGAAATTCTAGTGATTCAAGCACAATGTTTCTAAATTGGATCATATATGTAGAACTCCCAAGAATTTAAGTAGTGTGGTTGTCAATCATCGGTAGAATTGGTGAAAGTTACACGTGTGTAAAGTGATCACTTAACACAGCCTAAGACGGTCGTAAGCCCCGTAAATGTCCAGACTTCCATATTCTTCTTCATCTTTGATGAGATATCAAAAAATAATATCAGAAAATAACTCCTGTAATTGGAGCTAATCCAGATTTTGTGAACAAGTATTTCGACATCCCCAAAATGTTGTAAAAAGTAGAAATGTCTAGTAAATCAATTGAATTATAATATTTTTTTTGACTTAATTAAACAGATTTAAAAAAAAAACCCTTACTATTTTCATCTGAAAACCTTTTACTCAGTTGTTAAACCATTATTGAAACACGGCGCACATTCACAGGAATGTTTTCATCCCGTGTATTCACATTATCTAAAATAAACTTTAGTTTCCGGCGCGTTTCTTTATGAAAAGTGTAAACAATTAATATTGTTTGGCCATCGCTAAAGCTCACCCATACTTATCTCCAGTTCTGTTTGCTCGATTATAAATACATAATAAGAATATCAACACGTTTGAAGACATGTTGGAGCCGATACTAGAACAACGATAGCGCAGGTTCATATGAAATTTGGGCCATATATGTATCTATTTACATTTCAACTCATTGTTGTTTGAGGACTGATAATTTTTATTTGTTCGAGGTGTTATACACCTTCATTCGGCTGAAATCAGGAAACCCTAAAAAAGTCAGGAACAAGATATATTCTTGGAATTTATACCCTTCCCATCAAAATTCAAAACGATTGACGTTATTATTTTATTTAATTTTACTTTTAAATTGCTTGCGTTCATTCAAACCCTCATTCGCACCCGATGGTGCATAGGGCACTGTATCATATAAATGCAGTGTTATCTTAATCGTTAACACATAAAGGAAAGGTGATCAGCCCTCCACTTCTGGTCTCAGTTCAGGGAAATATGAAATAAATAAGAGTATTAGACTAGATAAATCTATCATTAATAAAATAGATAGATACCATGCAATATCATCAATGGATTCAATATCTTACATCAAACAAGATTCGTCACATTTATTTGTATATATATTTATCCTTGTCATATTTTCTTAGTAAGACACCACTAAACAGGCTTAAACCCGCCTATGACGGTCGTCAGCCCCGTAAATGCCCAGACTTCCATATTTTTCTTCATCTTTGATGAGATGTCAAAAAATAATATAAAAAAATACATATACCTTATTTCGCACATTCCCCTTACAAAAAATACAGACTTCATTTGGGTTGAGAGGTCGATATAAAAAAAAAACTCCTAATTTTTTTAAAATATACTAAATATTTTTCAAATTGAGAAAAAACCTCCAGGTTTTACCAAAACAGATCTGTGGCATAGTAAAAAAGTTCAATAAGTGGCTTGATATTTATTTTAAATACATTGCATTATATTTTTAAACATTAAAAACGTTCTCCTGAAAAATTAAGTTTTTTTTTATTTATGACGTTCTTGAAAGGAGTAAGCGATATAACAGGTTTGGGCGCACTAAATAAAATGGCCTCATATAATGATGAGATTATCAAAAACGCGATGTTTCTCATACAAAATGAAATTGACCGTTGTATTCTAAGGCGGTTTAAGGTTATTTTAGTGTCATTTTTATTAGTGTCATTTTTATGTGGTTTATGCGTTTTCTAGCGCCACGGTGTTATAGAATGCGACTTTCTACACGCCGACAGGGTCCTAATGGAGCACAATGACATAAAACATCACGAGAAAGGTGGCACTGCCTTCGGGACTTTGGTATAGTCCTCTCGCTTCACACGAGCCGACCCGGCGGGGAGTCCCTGGCGGAGAGTGCTCTCAGCTAAGCGCGGCCCGTTACCCACTGCGTATAATAGGGTCCAACGCGAAATCGAATGACGTTTTTTTTACATTTTCATTTTAACAGCTCGACATTCCGGAGCATGTGATGCGTTGACCATTTTTCATCGCATTTGAACGTGTGATTCGCGGTTGAAAGAAAGGCCTCGCATTTTTGAATTTTTAATTTAAGTATTACTTGGTAAAAATAACTATTTCTTTTAATCTATTATTTCAATGCATTTTTCATTATTTTCAAACGCAAAATGATGAAAAATGCATCGAAATACGTGTCACAATTGTTTTTTTAAGAAATAGTGGTATTTACCAAGTAAAACTTAAATTAAAATACCATCATATTAGCACAATGTGACTGCCGAATAAATTAATGAAATCATACTTGAATTATCTAAGTGACTCTTAATCTTAGCTACGATTTATGTAACACTGCTTACCATAGCCCTTCTTAGGATTGAACTTTAAAAGCAGAGGAAGTCCGAGGAAATCTTGACATTATCAAGTATTTCAAATACTTGAATGTGGCCAGGTCGAAAGTCAGAATAATCAACATATCTTGATTCAGAATCACTTGTCTTTTTTTAAACATCTACTAAAATCCCTTGTAATAATACATATAATAATAAAATACATTATTCCCAAGATACAATTAATGTTATAACATTTTTTTTAATGTTAAAATTCATTTATGATTTCAAGAAGACGTATCTTGATTCAACATATCTTGATTCAGAATCACTTGTCTTTTTTTAAACATCTACTAAAATCCCTTGTAATGTGTATGATAATAAAATGCATTATCCCTCAATTAATGCCATATTTTTTTTTTTTTAATATTAAAATTCATTTTATTTTTTGACATTTCATCAAAGATGAAGAAGAATATGGAAGTCTGGGCATTTACGGGGCTGACGACCGTCATCGGCTGGTTTAAGTGATCACTTTACACACGTGTAACATTCACCAATTCTACCCATTATTGACAACCACACTACTCAAATTCTTGGAAGTTCTATATATATGAACCAATTTAGAAACTTTGTTCTTGAATCACTAGAACTTCACTACAGACATATATTGGTGAGACGTAAAGAAGCTTTTTTACTAAGCAGAAACTCTTTTATTAGTATGTGAGGTCCGAATCCTGGATTATAATCACACACATGAGAAACGCCAGAAAATACCATTTTCAACTTTATTATTTAAGCTTATAATTTGACCAGATAATTTATTTACAACATTTTGAGTGTGTCCAAATACTTGTACGCAAAATCTGTAAAATCTTGTTGTCAGCCCCGTAAATGCCCAGACTTCCATATTCTTCTTCATCTTTGATGAGATGTCAAAAAATAATATGAAAATAACTCCTGTAACTGGAGATAATACAGATTTTGTGAACAAGTATTTGGACACACTCAAAATGTTGTATTAAAATTCATTTATGATTTCAAGAAGATATGTACCTACAATATGTACGAATTTTCCAGCCCGATGATTCTGAAGTGGGTGCACGAAAACAAATGGCTGCACCGATATTGCATCATGACTATAAATATATTAAAATATTCAGAAGAACATTGAAATTCGGATTCATAAAAATGCAATAAAGTTGTTGTCTTCTGCGCAACATTGTACGGAAACAACCTACTCCGATTGTCTAAATTTAAATATTACAGTTTAAATATTTAAGTAGATAAATTTAAATATAAAGTGTGATCTTAAAAAAATCAGCTTCCTACGGTGATAATGTACACCGAAAAATAATATGAGGTATGATTTTCCTCGTGTCATTGCATGCAAAATGAAATTTTATATTATTTGGGAATTTAACAGGTTGGTAAGGCGAGATAGTCAATAGCCCCACACTAAATTTCCTTTAAACTAAGGTAACATTTAACGTCCAAAATCATGGTTTTTGAAAGAGATGAATGTAGATCTGAGTGTGAAATATTGGTAAATGGGGAGATTTTGGAACAGGTAGATGATTTCATATATTTGGGTAGTATGTTTTCTAGGGATGGAAAGATTGATAAAGACATAGAAAGGAGAGTGAATGCTGGGAACAGAGTGAATTGTGCTATGAGGAGATGCATGAATGTAGAAGAGGCAAAGAATGTTTGCAAAGACAGAGTGGTGTGGCGTTCGATTCTCTCTGCCTACCCCTGCGGGGAAGCGGCGTGATGGTTAGTTAGTTAGTTAGTTAACATTTAACGTAATTTAGTATGGAAAAATCAAGTTTTTCTTCGAAAAAAATATATTGTTTTATTATTGGAAGGTAAGGAGTTACAATAAAAATGATAAAAAAATGTTTATTTGCCAAATCCCAATAAAATTAATTTTGAAATGTACGCGGACAACATGTTTGGCTTTTCGGGCAGCCGGTCGCGTAATGACTTCTTTTATTTGAGAATCCACCAGTAACATCAAGTATAACACATATACAAGTATTACAAGTACTTGTACTGTTCCGACAACGAAATTCCGCATTCGTGAAAATACCTGGAAGAGAGTCAAAAAAGAGAAAGAAGAAAGATCGAAGCTCAAATCAAAGACAAATTGTACGAAACGAGAGACAAACCAAGATATCAATGTCGACTTACAATGTCAAATTATCTCAGCGCTAAGAATGTCGTGTTTAACATCCCCATATTCATCGTTAAACAATTTAGATAAATGATAAATATAGAAACTTTGTTTAGAGCTTGTTCTACTCGTGAGTAGCGCTAAGGTATCAGTTGCCCTGGAGTTTCGACTGGGAGCTTTAAAACATATACTTTATGTAAGTTCCAGCAATTTTATGTGCGATTGATCAAATTATAAAATCGGATCACATCTGTTGATTTTCCGCGATCATTTAGAGAGTTATTATAAAAAAAGATCGCAGAATCTTAGCTATTTATCTTTTGAGTGTTGTCTAAAACATCCATAGTTAAGATACTTTAAAAATGTATTTGGTATTCCTACGATTCTCCGTTTATGTATTTTTTTATTCATATTCGACACCTGGGATACATTATTATCTTCTCACATATAATAATATATGTCTTTGCTAGTAGTTCTGCTCTTTGACCTACTACATATTTATATAAGTATCAATTTCAGTAGGTACGTTTTTATGCTGAACCGTTATTTGTTCCAAATAATGTATGAAATACTCAATAAAATACATGATTTATCGAGAATTTATCCTATTATACTTTGCCCAAATTCAACTTTGATACTGTTGATTCGCGTGGCTTGGGATATAATATAATAAAAGACGCAGCTAACTTTAAAAAAATGCAAAGGCTATAACATAAAATCGAGCCCTTATGCCTTTTGTTCGGTAAAGAATGACACCCGAGCGTCGTCACACGAGGGACAATGACCAAGAATTGTATGAAATATGAGAATGGTCAGCGAGAATCCATATCGTGTTTTGATACATATCTCGCTTAAAGAAATCCTTATTTTTTTGTCGCTGAAATATAATATAGGTCCGATTAACCGTGATACGTTTATTGGAATGCAGTAACATATATGTCACTTGCTTAAATCAATCAATGCTGACGGTACAGTGAGAATATAATCAAGGACAAAGGACAAAGTGGCGTAGTTGTGTAGACGCTCGACTGCGAAACTGGCGTCTTGGGTTCGATTCCCGCCAAGTGCAAAATATATTCAAGAAAGATTTATTTATATACATAAATATATTATATAGTATTTTATATGTAACGACTCAAGCATTTTAAAACCGGTACCGATTAGTATTTTAAGAAGTAACTTGAGCTAAAAAGAAAAGTAATATATATATTTGCCTTTTTCGTATATTAAAAGCATTATTAACTTTGTGGTGTTGTAATATAACACTTACATTATCATTCATAGTTCACAATGTTAAAAACCACTAATAACTCGTAGATTTTAAAAGACTGTAGATGCTTACAGTCGACCTGATAATGGAATAATTATTCCGAAACCGGTAGTCGGGAAGTAATGTTTTTACATGGTTTTATACAATGTTGTATATTGGTTGGCTTACAGAATAAAAGTAATGTATAAATTATCCTAATTATGAAGTAGTTTTATTTATTGTTTCGGCATTAACTTTGTGGTAAGACATGTTACAATAATTAAAGAAAACACTTCGTTTTTTACCACTTGAGTTTAATTATAGACTACATGTTTCAGAAGCTAAACTTCCATCATTCAGGTCTGTATAATAACTAAAATATAAAATATAAAATTGTTCTATAAATAAGGATAGGGGGAAAGTAATGAAGTAGTTTGTTTTCGCTCCCGTGGAGTTATGGTTAACACGTTCAGCTACCGAGCTAAAGGCTCCAGGTTCGATTCCCAGAGAAACGGAAACAGATATCAGTAATTTTCCACCCTAATCTATAATATTTAATATCACCCTGGACTTAAGCGCAGGACTAATCACTTTGCCTTCATGTAAGTGACAATCAAAATAACACGATGTCAAATGCGATGCAGTGCCCTATACACCATTGGCAACGAATAAGGGTTAGAAGAAGAAAAAGAAGAATCTATGAAGTTAAAACGTTAACCTTCTTACGAAATTCTACGCCAGTTTGCTTAATATTCTATATTTCTTTTATTCATAAGCTATTCCTGTTGTTTGTTTCTCTTTTGATGTTTTAAGATCTTTAATTTTGTAAATTACATAAGAAATCCTACTTATATTGCTTAATGTACTCAAAATTTATAACAATTCAAGCTTTTTAAATGAATGAGCTTATGAACAAACATCATGACGGTCACTTTTATTGATTTAACCCGATGGTTGCCAGAGACGAGATATCTCGGCAAATGGCGGAGTGCCCGTATTGCCAGAGACGAGATATCTCGTCAGTACTTTTGATGACGTATTACTCCGCAGTTTTAACTCATATTGACAATCTGTCAAAAACGGAACATACATTGCCATCAGTTGAAGTTGTCACAAAATATTTTATAAAGTTTTTAAATACTTTTAAGTGATTTATCGGTATCACTTTCAGCTGACAGTTGACAGATGTCATTAGGGCTACCACTCAAACCACTTGAAATATTGATTATTTTAATCGATTGTTTTGAACGCCAGGGGTTTTTATTTTGCTCAATTTTTTTTTTTTTCTTATTATTTTAAAATATTCCATTGATAAATAATAGTTGTGTGTTAATATTAAATTTAATAAAAACTTGCGTGTGCGACTTAGTGTGACAACCCTGAAAATTTGAAACTGGTTTAACTTCAAGAATAAAACTCTAACAATCGATGCGGGATATAATATTTGGTAAGTAAATTATAATTCAATAAAAACAACAAAAAAAAATCTTTAGACAACTTTTTTTTTTCAAAAAAATACTTGGCCTGTTGAGCACTGCGGCGTAATTTATTTGCGGCTATGAAAAGGTTAATAGTTTTTAGGGGTCAAACCGTGGATAACTCTGAAATTCGGGTACCGTATTTTACATTACTGAATTTCAGTACCACAACGTCCTGAAGGAAGTTCCTGTAAAAATGACCGAAACTTCGGTAGAATGTAATAATGCACTAATTAACCTCTCAAAATTTTATTTTATTCAATTCGTACTTTTTTTTCAATCATACACGAATACATTTCTTTAAATGATTCTAAATAATCTAATAATGATGCTTAAATATTACGAGCAGAACTTTCCTTCGTGTGTGAACAATCGAGATAACACTGCGTTTATACGATGCAGTGCCCTATGCACCATCGGGTGCGGAAAAGGGTTTGAAAAAAGAAGAAATATTACGAACGTAAGGTATAAAATTTAACAAAAATTCCATGTAGAAAATGCTTTAAATGTTTCAATAATGTAATAAAATTTTACATTTTTATAATTACCAATTGACTTATTTTCTACACATTGAAGGTTAAATAATTATTGAACGATCTTTATTTCAAGAGATAATTAATATTAAAGATTTTTTTCCTTAATTTGGGAATACAACAACTAAAATAAGTCGAAATGACTGCACCAAAAAATAGTAAATACATAAAATAGACACTTGTATAAAATTTTAAAAAAGGTGATGAGTATTTAAAAATAATAATAATAACTAATTATTATGGTAATAAATATTTTTTAGGGTTGAATCCCTTCCCTACAACTCAAATTATACTCGTATATAAGTAATCTATAAACTGTCAATTTCACTGTCAATAAAATAATTTCCATATTATAATTTACTGAATATTTATTTTCAGTGTGTAATAATTGTGACGCATCCGATTTTTTTTTAAATTCAATTACAAAGAGTATTCTGGGTTCTAAAAAAATATTTGCTTTGTGAATTTATTTAAATGTATTGTATTTTCACCTGTTGATGAGAAGAACTTTAGATCTCGAAACTAGCCGTGTTGACGTTAATAAACTCAAAAAGTGTTATACTAAACAAATTATTTATTTTTGTATCTTAATTAATAATATGTATTTCACTAAATATGTGCTTTGATATTTATTTTAAAGCAAGTAATACGTCAAACTATTATTTATCAATATCAGTAGATGTATAAAATGTGTATATAAATGTGTAATAAATGTATAATAAATTAAATATAACATAAAAATCATAACACGTTTTTCAGATTTAATAATATGACAAAATCTAAAAAAAAACAATTGGAGACCTTTAATATATAAAGGATCAATTTACGAAAAGGATGAATAAATTTAATTCGGTCGTCGAAACAGCTATTTAGATCTTATCATATTTTGGTATCCGAATTAATATTTTCCCCCATCGTTTAATCCCGAAATTCACTTAATTTTATTGTTTTGCACGACATTCAAGCAAATCCTACCGATAACAAAGAACACTCGTGAGATGAAAATTCAACGAACGACAAAAAAAAACAATTCCTTCTAGCAAACCTGAATTTGGATTTCGAAATAATTTTAAAATAACAGAAAATCGTCAATAAGTTAGATTTCATAAATGTTTGTCATATGCAAATGAATTAGGCATCAATACCGATTAAAAGTGTCACGGGCAATCAATCAACAAAGTATACGACAAACGATTAAAATATTCAAATGGCTCCCATAAACTCACCTGGTCTCCCGCGGAGTGGGTCGGTAGCTCGAAATCGGTGCTAAATCCAAGCGGGACCACGCGACAAGTCTGCTCAGCGTCCGGACCAATTATGCGGGCAATATGGCTATTTATCAAGTCTGGCTTCCGCGCTACGCCGCGATGTCTGCTGATGCTGTCTACTGATCGAGTCGCTCCGTGGCTAGTGCTCCAACTGCAGTGGCCGAAGCGAGAATAAAGCCAGAAGTCTTCATACACCGGTCGGCTCGGCTCCGCTGTGCCTGTGGTAGCGGGCTCCTAACTGCTCCCAGCTTGCGTGGAAAACTTCCGAAGGAATATGAGATCACCGGCTCCCACGCGGACGTACAGTCGTCTCGCTCCCCCCTACGCTTGAGAGCCAAGCCAGAAAGACGCGACACTCTTTCTCTCACCCCGACCTCGACGCGAGCGGCTTCTTGGTTTTCTATACCTTGAAAAAATGTTCAATGCTCTGCTTCTCTCCCTCTCCCGGCGGTGAGGCCAGGTAGGAAAGGGACGTCCGCTCGTTCGGAGGTCCTCTTATACCTGAACGTGGCTAGCTTCTTCTCCGCTGCCCGCTAGGATGCCGCGGCGTGCGTGTGTTGGTGAGGTATGTGTGCTCGTGTGTGGGTGACGCGCGCTGGTGTGCGTGCCAGAGGTCCCCAGGCGCGGCACGCGAGTCGAGAAGCGATCTCTGCTGTCCCGTTCCCAGTACTGCTCATTTGCCGGAGAATCTTCGCTCATACGTGAAATGTACTAGATTGCCTACAAAATACATTCTCGCTCGAATAATTAAGAGTTGCGCAAGACCCAGTGGTGGATAGTAATTGCGCAACGCCTTCCCGAGCTCCTAAGTGAAGCTGCGAGCACTTAGCGAAACGAAAGGCACTCACGAGACTCATCCATCACGCATTGATCATGTAGGCATAGATCGGAGCATGTGCATTTCTGCGTACATTACGAGCACTCGCCTTATTATCGGTGCGGAAATGGCAACTGGCAAATTTACGACAGCTTTCAGAGATGAGGAGCGCAAACATTTAATGCAAATACCGTCCGCATTAAACAAAGTTAATTATTTCTCATTCCGAAGCGTTTGACGAAACCACAAACCGCACGATGTGTATATAGGAGATATTTCCCATGCACCAACACTAGCGCGCCAGCGCGGAGGCTGACGAAAGAGTTTTTTTTAATAACTTTATCTCTCGCATCTCCCTCTTTGACCGGCTCGTTCTACGAGTTAGAGCGAGACGATAAAGTGCCGTAGAGTTACGCGTGGTACCTGGCATTAACCGAATTCCGAATGCGTACCTTCGGATGTGTCTTTTTGTATCGCCGACTCGCTCTTGGCCGCCCGCAATACCGGTTGCGCGAGCGAGATAGATAACTGCCGCGGAGTTACGCGTGGCTCATACCTGGCATTAACCAAATTCCGAATAGGCGCTTTGTGTTTTTGTTTTTTATAAGGCGTCCCTCTCGCGACCGCGGAAAGCTCGACGAGGAAACGGGACGGGAAATGCCGCCGAGTTACGCGCGAATGAATACAGTTGGATTATTTGATGTTATAAAGAACGTATTTTATTGGCCTACATTGTGGTATTGTGCGGAGACACTTTTTACCGTCTTTTATTATAATATTCAACAAAGGGAACCGGATTTGTCATCAATGCCTTTATTTCTTCCCATAAAATCGTTAGCCTATTGAAAAAAACCTATGTTACCATTATTAAAGTGATATTTTAACACTCCAAGATATTTTCTGAATTACCAAAAGTGGCTCTGAAATCTGGCTATAGCTTATGCAACACAGCGTATCATGGCCCTACTTAGGTTTCATCTTTATAATTTTTTATAGCTATTCTTACTTGCGAGTAGGTTTACTCTTTATGTTCAAAGTAACTATCATTTCATGAGTGAAAATTCTAAGTTACTATAATTTCATGAGTGAAAATTCTTAGCAAAATCATCGCTTCTTCGACGATCTGAAATAATTTACTTTAGGCGTTAATTTATGGAATATTTGAAGCACTCATATATGAAATAAAAAATAATAATTTCAGCGTAAGGAATTCAGGTATCAACTTTGAACACTAAACTTAATCTTTAAGTTATTATCTGATATATATTTTTTTAAATCAAAGAATAAGATGAGAACTACAAATTTATTTTTTGATAAAAAATAATAATTTCAGTAGGTACTGAAAATATTTTCACGAAACTCAACGATTCGTTTACTGGAATTAATAAATATAAAATGTTAAGATACCTTTTATTCATCCAATTTTCCGCCTCCATGGTGTAGTGTATAGTACATTTATCTACCATACCAGAAGTCACTGGTTCGATTTCCAGGGGGGTCAAAATAAACAAATAAAAATAAATACAAGTGATTTTTCACTATAATATTTATATGATATATTTTATATGTATCTGTGCGTATTATTTTTTTAATTAAACAATTGTATAATACCACTCAATGAGCTTTATTTTATTACACACGACTAGTTTCAAAAAGTAACAGATGATTAAAAGTAAAAACATTTAGATGAAAACATCCGAAACTAGTCGTGTGTAATGAAATAAAACTCATTAAGTGGTATACAGTGGTTAATTTTTTTAATAATTAACAAGTCATTCCACAAAGTTAATGTCAAATCAATAATAATATATCTGTTACGATAATTAAACGGAATACTTAATATTTTGAAGACGTTTTTTATAACGAAAAAAATATGTAAATTTTTCGTGATTATTGCACACCTTAAACACATACCGAAAAACCTTCGGTATACTTAGTTTGTTGAGGCTGCCTTCCGAAATTTGATTGATATGTTAAATCCGCCCCTATTTACGAACTAATTTGGGATTCCATCCCAATTGCTGAAGGCCATTTATAAAATCTGTTATAATCAAATCACCCAATAATATTCGTATAATTTTTGAGCATATCGTCATTCTTAGTCATCTGGCGATAGATCAGAATATTTGACTTTGTAATATAAAAGTAAGCTTTGTTTTTAATAACTTTTATTTTTGGTACTTGTAATAAAACGTTTATAATAATCTGAAATTGTTGACTTTTCGAAGCGGTAGGTTTCTTTACAAATGAATTAAAATATAAATGTTTGTTTGTTCAAAATCTTCAGTCAACTAACGTTACACTCTGATTTCTGGACTCAGCGTCGGGTTGTGGTCCCGTGGTTAGTGTCGCGGACTCTTAAGTCATAATTTCTCGGCTCGAACACACTCTACCACAACTTGATACCTATTTCTGATAATGAGCCGCTTAGGCTCACAGAAATAGTATGAAATATAAATATTTGTGTTAATAATAAAACCACAAATATTTCTCTTTAAAAAAAAACCTTTCACTCGTACAAGTACACGCCCATATTTTTTGGAAACATATTTTTTGCTGCATGTTAATTTTTTATTGCATGCTGTCGAAGTACGATCTCTCAGACGAATGTGTGGCTAAACGATGTATGAAAGACATTCGATTGGTGATATAAGGGAAAAATGCAATACTGAGATAAGCATTAGGTAAGGTGTTTTGAGGTGTGAATCGAATGAGTAATGAGAGAATAGTAAAACAAAATTATGAGGCGATTACATGGTACATTCAGAACCATAATGCCATGAAAAAATAACTTATATTTTAATGTATTTAATTAAAATGTTACTTGGTAAAAATACCACTATTTCTTAAAATCTAGATTTTATGAAATATTGGAAAATATCACTAGGAAAGAGGGCACTAGATCATATAAACGCAGTGTTATCTTGATCGTTAACACATGAAGGAAAGCAGATCAAGCCTCCGCTTCAGGTACCATTCCAGGGTAATATTAAATAAATATTAGAATATAATAAATTAGGGTGAAAAAATCACTTATGTATGTTTATTTGACGCCTCCGGTACAGTAGCCGAGCGCGCTGACCATTACACTATGGAGGCGGACAAATATATATAAGTATACACATATTATTTTCCATTCTGATAAAAATATTTAATATTATTTTTTGACATCTCATCAAAGATGAAGAAGAATATGGAAGTCTGGGCATTTACGGGGCTGACGACCGTCATAGGCTGGTTTAAGTGATCACTTTACACACGTGTAAAATTCACCAATTCTACCCATTATTGACAACCACACTACTCAAATTCTTGGAAGTTTTGTGAACTTTGAAGAGATGTCAAAAAATAATATGAAAATTAACTCCTATAATTCGAGGTAGTCCAGATTTGTGAACAAGTATTTGGACACACTCAAAATGTTGTAAATATTTCACATGTTGGCCATATATATAACCGCCTCGCTTTTTCACGGGCGATATGAAAAATGCAAATTATCACTAATTAGTATAAGACCGAAAGAGGGCATCTGTCATCTGGCTGTACCAGGGGAGCAGAGAGCAGAAGTGGGCCGCGCTCCGCCCACGGTAGCCTCACGACTACCGATCTCGGGCCGGCCGCCGCGTTACGCGCTCCCGGCGTGCGCGCCGCACACGCCCGCACCTGCGGGAAGCCTCGCCCTCGATACGTAATTATTCATCCACCTCCCCACCGCTTCTGTGCTCCCGCTAACGCCGCAGCGCGGGCGCAAATTATTTCAAATTAATTAATCAATTGACTTCCGTTTTACGAAACGTATATTCAATTTTGAAATCTGTAAACATAATTAAGTGTTTCCGCGTACATATGGCGAGCCATCCGGTTTATATATGCCGGTAAAATTCAATATTTGTCAGTAAGTTCTAGCTAAAAAAATACTTATATAAAACTGGTAAATGTATGGAAGTGAGGCATGGAGTTGTCAAAAGAAGGATGATGATAGTAGACTGAATGCAGTCGAAATACGATATTTCAGATGACTGTACGGCAAAATGATGTACCTATGATACATGTTCGAATGGTAAAATGAAGAAAATAAGACATTGCTGAGGTAAGCATTATACTTTAGATATAATTAAAGGTTTGTTGATTTAGTTTGGATATGTGGAATGACTGAATGAAGAAAGAACGGTAAAAAATTGGCTAATGTACCTAGTTGAAATGCATAGGAATAGAGGTAGACCGAGGAAAATTTGCCACTATCAAGTATGTCAAAAACTCAAATGGTCAGGTCAGGAGTCGGAATAATCGACAGGTATATATATACGAGGAGATCCAGGAATGTGTAAAGGGCGAAGAGTGGTGTGGCGTCCTATCTCTCTGCCTACTTTAGGCGGAAACGGCATGATGGTTAGTTAATTTCTCTACTTACAGGGATAGGTCTTTGCCACCATAGGAAATCACAGATGAACATGGATAGTCAGCAAAATCATTGACTTAACGTTCGAACCAGTGAAAATTACTCCTGAAACATTCATTAACTTTTAGTGTCCATCATATCATTCTTCCTTGGTTATCTTTACACCTCCCCTTTAACTCCTTACCTAATCCTACTACTTTTGCCTTCTTTGTTCTCATCAATTTTCAGTTTCCTCAATCTTCTCCTTCTTCAGTCATCTCTCTACTGCTGGATGTAAGCGTCTTCCATGTTTTTCCATGCTTCTCTTTCTTGGGCCGCTGTTGTCCAATTTTGCATCATTTTGAGGTCAACCTACCCCTCTTTTTTCTTCCCAAGATCTCTATTTTAGGATTCTGGATGTCCATCTGTCGTTTCCTTACCTAACCACATGACCTGCCCATTGCCACTTTGACTTTTTTGCAACACGATCCGTTTTATCGACAATTTTCGTTCGGCGTCTGACTTCCACATTTGGAATTTTATCTCTCAGTTATGCCAATGAATATGTTATACTTGGCCTGTTCTATAAATACATAGACTGACGTCATAAAACAAAATGTATTTCGTTCAGAAGTTACACGTCTGGGTCACCTTCAAAGTAGTCACCTCCTCGACGCACACACGTATCCCAACGATATATCCACTTTTGGAAACAGTCCTAAAACGCTTCTTTTGTGTTGTTCTTCAGCACCTTCGTCGCATTTGCCTTAATCTCGGGAGTCGTCTTAAATTTTCTTCCTTTCAAAGGTTTTTTGAGTTTCGGTAACAAGAAGAAGTCAGTAGAAGCGAGATGAGGTGAGTACGGTTGGTAGGGAAGAACAGTGATCTAGTGTTTGGCCAAAAACTCACAAGTTCTGAAACCTGAGATAGATGAGTTGATAGATGAGTTTTATTTCATTAGATACACACAACTAGTTTCGGAAACTATAGATGTTTTATATAAATATTTATAAGATAAAATTTTGGTATATTAAATGGCACTTTTTTAAATATTTTATCTATAATTATGTTCTTAATAAATTTATAGGAGCCATATATGTGCTTAAAATAAGTGCATGGCTCTTAAAATACTCATTTATATGTGAATTAAAAGAACTCGATTGTGCTGTCACAAAATGTGGTATATAGCAACAATGAGACACGAAACCCAACAAAGAAAGATTATAACATAAATGTCATCAATAATTTATTTTCTCAACCGCAATTTTCCATAGAAACATGACGCGGCAGAAGGGTATTCTATCGCAGAATATAAGGTACCAGTCATACACTAATATAAAGAGTAGGTTCTATCTGTAAGAACGTATTGTTTATAACAGTGTTTCCCAACATGGGCAATATGGACCCCTCCACTAGGTGATTTAAGCCATTTGGAGCCGATACACACAATATTGGGGGCGATACAGATTACATTACAAATTTCGCCCCCTCCCACGGCTTACAATAACCCACTGGCAATATCGCCCCTCTTCCCTATCGAATTATTGAGCTCACTCGGGGGTAATATGTTTATTATTTTTTTTTTTATTGAATGTTTTTCGCAGATACTTTGTGACGCATTTTATAAACTTTATAAAATAAAACAACTTTGTTTTTAACCACTTTTTATTAGTACATTTTTTCTTCAACCAGTTTCGACAAGAACCTTGTCATCATCAGGGCTAAACATCTACATGTTTAACGGGATGGATTGACAGCTGGGAATCGACATTGCAGGAGGCTAAACCCGCTTAAAAACAGGCCGTAAGGTCTCCATTAAGAAGATGAAGAAGGCGTAGACGTATGGTTTTAAAGATAAAGTTAGTTTTTTTGTAGTATTTACAGTTTGCAAATCCCAGAGAAAAAAGATGTTAAGATGTTAAAATTGTCCGCCTCCGTAGTGCAATGGTCAGCTCGCTCGGCTACCGTTCTGGAGGTCCCGGGTTCGATTCCCAGGGAGGGTCAAATAAATATAAGTGTTTTTTCACTCTAATATTTATTCAATATTACCCTGGATTGGTACCTGAAGCGGAAGGCTGATCACCTTTCCTTCATGTGTTAGCGATCAAGATAACACTGTGTTTATATGATGCAGTGCCCTATGCACCATTGGGGTGCTGATAAGGGTTTGAATGAAGATGTTAAAAATCACATTTGTAAGAGATAGATATACCTACTTAAGTACGTTGTATGAGTTGAAAGTTCCAGACTTTGGATTGCAATTCCACCAAAGTTGGCACCATTTTTTATGCAACATCTAGAACGGTTTTTTTAATTAAGTTTTACTTAGTAAATACCACTATTCCAACCAATACCAATATTAAACTCGAAGGGTAATAGGACCAAAAAGATTGGGAGTCTGTGGTACCTACATAATAAAGGTAGGTACCTACCCATACAGAGTTTCCAGAGACAAAATAAAAAGTATCCTACACACAAGACAATCACAAACACACTGCGAGATATCGAACATATCTGAAACCGCATCTCAACATGGCCAATGAATTAAAAGTGACATTTATCCCGACCACCTATAATGTAGGTGCCTGTAGCACCAGCGACGGCATGCAGGCGACCGCGTGCCATGCATATATGCATACAATAATTCAATGCGAAATAAAGAATAGCCACTTTTGTTCTGCTATTTTTATACGCCGTAAATTCATGTACATTTTTGAGTTGAACAAAGCCGATATTTTGAGTGTGCGCAAGTCTTTGTTCACAAATATAAGTTTTGTCCTCTTAAGATTTATATTTTTCGTATTGATATCTCGACAAAGATGAAGAAGAATATGAAAATCTGGATAAATACTTAACGATCTGTTATAGGCTCTGTTATTTGACATTGGTAACATAAACCAAAGTAGGACACAAAATGCCGAACCCTCTTCTAGTGGAACGGAAGGTCTGCTGATGACAGTCAACAGTCCGCCTTCTCCTGAGGAGTTTTACGTGGTTTCCTCCCAGCAATGAGCAAATGATGAGAAGTTCCTATTTGACCCACACTAGATTATCCCTCCTGTTCCCAACACAGATTCAAATAAAAACATATTGAATTAACTAAACGAAACAAAAATCCGCTAAATGATCTATAAACCTTGTACATAATAAGCAAGGTAAATAATAAATGCAATTCCCATTTTAAAAAAAAGCTCTGTTATTTATGATATATCGCTCACTCATAAATCAAATCATAAATCAAAAGTCGTCAATTTTCAGTTGTGCATGTTTCCGAAATGCCCAAAAAATGTACTATATCCCAGCAAAAGAGGCATATTTTTAACTTAATATTTACCCGCTACAGGGCAGAAAGTGTTGTTTTTGCATTTTGAAGAAAGGGTATTGTTTAATTATTTTTTTAAATATACTAAATATTTATTTTATGTATTAATTTAAATCAAACACAGATTTTTTGAGTCTACTAAGTTGTATTTTATTGACAAAAAACACATAAAAAATTATATTGTGACAATTGTTTCGCCTTGTTAGGGCATTATCATTCGTTTGATAATGCCCTAACAAGGCGAAACAATTGTCACAATATAATTTTTTATGTGTTTTTTGTCAATAAAATACAACTTAGTAGACTCAAAAAATCTGTGTTTGATTTAAATTAATACATAAATTAAAATGGAGTTCTACAAATTAAACGCCAAGTCAATAAATACTAAATATTTTTCAAATGGAGAAAAAACCTTAAGGTTTTACCTAAAAAGATCTGTTGCAGAGTAAAAAGTCCAATGATATTTATTTTTAATACATTGTATTATATTTTTAAACTTTAAAAACGTTCTCCTGAAAATCAAGTTTTTTGATTTATGACGTTCTTGAAAGGAGTGAGCGATATCTCTTCGAATTAAATCTAAAATAAATCAATATCTTTAAAATAAATTTAAAAATCTGGGCATTAAAACACTCAGCGATCTGTTATAGGCTACTTTAAATGATATATCTCTTTATAAATGTGGAACGTTCGTCACACTACTCATCGAGTAAATTTTCTGTTAAAGTCATGTAAATACAACATAACATCCGAAATTAAAGTAGTGTGGTTATTTATGTTGACATAAATAACCACACTACTTAAAAAATTTAAAAAGTTAAAAACAATATGGAATTCTGGGTATTTATGGGGTTTAGGACCTGTAAAAGCAATCACTATAATGTGATACACCTGTAACATTCGCCATTCTACCATGATTGACAATCACACTACTCAAATTTTGGAAGTAATGAAGAGAGAAATAGGCCGGCCCTAGAAAATATGAGCTGATGATATTGTCGTAGGTTGAAAAAGCCCAAATGAGAGAAATCTATAAAAATAGAAGAGGCCTATGGTTGAGTTGATCACTTTTTAATTAGAAGAGACCTCTGTGAAATGTTTGTAATATTCTATGCTGGGATATCAATTTAAAAAATATACCTCTTCAGTGGAGGAAACCCAGATTTGTAAACAATGATTTGGACAAACTCAAAATATTGTGAATTATAATTTTAATGTACGCCTCCGTAGTGTAATGGTCAGCACGCTCGGCTACCGTTCTGGAGGTCCCGGGTTCGATTCCCAACGGGGGTAAAATAAATATAAGTGATTTTTTCACTGTCATATTTATTCAATATTACCCTGGACTGGTACCTGAAGCGGAGGGCTGGTCACCTTTCCTTCATGTGCAAACGATCAAGATAACACTGCGTTTATATGACGCAGTGCCCTATGCACCATGGGCTGCGGATAAGGGTTTTATTATTTATTTTTATTATTATAATTTTAATATTAAAATCAAACACTGATTTTTATGGTCTTCTAAGTTGTATATTTATTTTTTTTATATAAAATTTTATTCATGACAATTGTTTCGCCTTGTTAGAGCATCATCAAACTACTGTAAATATTAAATGCAAAATCAATCAATGCTGTGAAGATATCGTGAGGTGAGGACGACAACGAAGACGATACTGGAATGATCATGAAAACAGAATGTCAGAAGACAGACTTCATCCTTCAAGAAAACCCTGAGGAACGTGGACATCCAGACAGACCTCCAAAAAGGTGGAGAGATAGCTGGCATTCAGCATCTCAAGGGTGACAGGCGGCGGCACAGACTGATCCTGAGGATCTATAAAAAGAAGGAGATTACTATATTAGGAAAAATGCAATAAGAAAATCATGTTTGTTTAAAGACACCGGTTAAGATATTTTTAAACGTTAATTACAGAGCTGTATTTGTCTTTTTACAGTAAACAATATTGTCTGCAGGTCCATTCGTATACTTCAAAGAAACAAATCATAGAATTATCTCCACACAGGATATTGACAAATCACAGTATATTTTACATAAGGACGCGTAATGTTGACACAATACTGCAGACTAAGCCTTAAATACTTTAGGTGCTCTGCAAACAGAGATCGGAAGATAGTTTTGAGGAGAGTTTGCCGCCAGAATCACTGTCATCGGTCAATATTTCCAAACCAATTCACTAAATCAATAAAGGCATCCTCCATTGAGCGGGGCGAGTCAACACATAATACGTCAGAGCGCCACCCTGAAGACGAGAGAATAAAGGCACGATCAACAAACAGGAAGTCCAATATTTACAATCACCATTTTGTTTCCCATTGACCGGTTTCCGGTTCGCGGCAGTTCGTAAATGAAATGTTTTTATTGCGGTCAATAAATTTGGTGTGAAATACATGATTGCTGTGATGTGTGAAAGGTGGAAATTTTAGGTGTGTGCCAACCACGACATTTTTATTGACGGAAGATTGCTGGCGCCATTTTTTTCTAGTATATTTCCAAACCCTTTCTTATACAATACCTGTGATCAGTGGCGTACAAAGAGTTTTTTACTAACCAGAGAAGGTAATACGGAAAACAACTCATTAAGGCCCAGTAATCTTAACTTAATTTTATTAATAATAACTTAATTTTCTTCAAACCCACGTAACATTTGACTTTATTAAATTTTTTTCTTAAACATTTGTATTTGTATTTTTTTCAAATGTTTTTCTTCGAAATAAATAAACGGTTTTGAAAAGAAAAGAGTTATTGAAAGGTAAAGAGTTAAAAACAAATGATAAAAAAATATAATTCGAAAAATATATATTTTATATAAAAAAAATCAACATCCAATAGATTTTTTTTTTAATTGTGCATATAGCCCCTCGCGCGGCCGGTCGCTTCTGATGTTTTGCGAGGTAGGCCTTAATTGATATAACAAATATACCCCTGACCTTCATTGAAGAATCAGACATTGATATATAAAATGTAAAATCACAGTAAATTCGAAATACATATCATTTCTTAACATTTTCTGATAATTTTCGTTCATAAAACTGAAGTATTTATATTGAGATTTCAACAAACATAACATAAACGCATTTAAGTGATCACTTTAAAAACGAATAACATCAACCATTCTAGTCATGATTAACAACCACACTACTCAAATTTTCAGAATATATATCCTTTGATTAACACCTTCTTTCACATGTGATTTCTCAGCACCAACTATGGTTGAGTTGAGTAAGTTTTTTTATGTTTAGCAGAGACCTTCATGTAATGCATGTAAGATTCTTCCCGAATTATTTAACATTCTAGGAGACGCCTGAAAATATGATTTTCAATTTTAATTAAACTCAAAATTTGACGTTTCATTGTATTTTATTCACAGTATTATAATTAATTTATTATTTAGATAAATCACATGTAATAAAATTTAAGTAGTGTGGTTTATTCACTTGTAACATCCTCCATTCTAATTTAATTTTTATTTTTAAAAAATCAATATTTGTGCTTTTATTATTTACACAAATATTTCAATTTCATACTATTTCTGTGAGCCTAAGCGGCTCATTATTAGAAATATGTATCAAATTGTTGTAGAGTGGGTTCGAACCGAGAAACTCTGATTTAAAAGTCCGCGACACTAACCACGGGACCATAACCCGACACTACATCATAATAATAAAATATTAGTTGTTTGTGGTATATATGTCATTCAATTCTGTACCTATATGAAAAGAAAAACAAAATAACAAAAAATATTAAATAAATAGAATTATTATTTTTTGACATCTCATCAAAGATGAAGAAAAATATGGAAGTCTGGGCATTTACGGGGCTGACGACCGTCATAGGCTGGTTTAAGTGATCACTTTACACACGTGTAACATTCACCAATTCTACCCATTATTGACAACCACACTACTCAAATTCTTGGAAGTTCCATATATATGAACCAATTTAGAAATCTTGTTCTTGAATCACTAGAACTTCACTAGAGACGTCTATTGGTGAGATGTAAAGAAGCTTTTTACTAAGCAGAAACTCTTATATTAGTATGTGAGATCCGAATCCTGGATTATAATCACACACATGAGAAACGCCAGAAAATACCATTAAATAGAATTATTTAATAAAGGGTCCACAAATTTATCTAAAAATGGGTCAGTTGTCTGAGCAACACTTCTGTTAGAAGAAAGAGACAGGTGACATATTAAACGGTTAAATTATAAAAGAAAAGAAAATCGATTATTACCAAACGCAGATTCAATCTTTGATTTCTCCGCGTCAATGTAGCCCTGAGGCAACACAAAGCAAACCTAACCTTAAAATCTATAAGTACCTACCGACAAAATTCAATGATGAACTATAATATACGTACAAGTAGGTACCTAAATTGTATACATCGCTCACTCCTTTCAACAACGTCATATCGCTCACTCCTTTCAAGAACGCCATAAATCAAAAAACATGATTTTTCAGGAGAACGTTTTTAAAGTTTAAATATATAATACAACGTATTAAAAATAAATTACTAGCCACCCTTTGAACTTTTTAATGTGCAACAGATCTTTTTAGGTAAAACCTGAAGGTTTTTTCTTCATTTGAAAATATAAAGTATATTTTAAAAAAAATAATTAAACAATACCATTTCTTCAAAATGCAAAAACAACACTTTCTGCCTTGTAGCGGGTAAATATTAAGTTAAAAACATGCCTCTTTTGCTGGGATAAAGTACATTATCTGGGAATTCCGAAAACATGCACAACTGAAAATTGACGATTTTTGGTTTATGACGTTCTTGAAAGGAGTGAGCGATATATCAAAAAACATGATTTTTCAGGAGATAGTTTTTAAAGTTTAATAATATTATAATATGTATTCAAAATAAATATCAAGCCATTTATTAAACTTTTTACTGTGCAACAGATCTTTTAAGGTATTTCCCAAAATGTAAAATGTGTATTTCCAGTAGGTACTTATGACTTATCACAGGCTGGTTAAGTGATTAGACAACCACACTACTCAATTTTTTGTAACTCCTACATACTCGTATATGATTAATCTCATGTCACTGTACAAACGAGTTCTCAAGAAACATCTATGTTGGATTGAGATAGCTTTCATTTTGTAAAGCCCTTTTATTTAGATGTATGCATTCCTTATTTCCAGTTCATGTTTATTTATTTATTTATAGAATAGTGATATCGATCAAAACGTTTGATACCATATATAGCTGTTTGCAATCAGAGGGTAGATAGTACTTGAACATTTAAAAATAAAACATAAATTACAAATAGACATTAAAAAAAAAACATAAATTACAAATGATGATAATAAGGGCGGCCAAGGAAAAAGGGAGTTTAGGGAAGGAGGTAGAGGGAAAAACTAAGGGAGGAGGTTTGATGGACAGTTAGCATCTTTTATTTTTTTGTCTATGATCTTTTATTATTTGAAACTACTTTATTATTTAGTCCGCCTCCGTAGTGTAATGGTCAGCACGCTTGGCTACCGTTCTGGAGGTTCCGAGTTCGATTCTCAGGGGGGGTCAAATAAATATAAGTGATTTTTTCACTGTAATATTTATTCAATTTTACCCTGGACTGGTACCAGAAGCGGAGGGCTGATCACCTTTCCTTCATGTGTAAACGATCAAGATAACTCTGCGTTTATATGACGCAGTGCCCTATGCACCATTAGGGTGCGGATACGGGTTTTATTATTATTATTATATTATTTATTATTTTTAAATATTTAGGTATTCTATCGTCAAATAAATTAAATATGAAAATCACGTTACGAATATTCCAAGCCATGTCGGCAAGTAGATATTTTTAAATCGCTGCATAAATCATTCGACACAAAGTTTATTTTGCAAACCATTTATTCCGATAAGTTGCATACCCGTCATCAGTGAGCACAGAAACATGTTATGCGCATGTGCAAGACAAAAGAATGGTTGTACTTTTAGCATACGCAAAAATGCGTGTGGCCGCATTCTCTTCAGGACCTCTGCATATAGCTCACTCCTTTCAACAACGTCATATCGCTCACTCCTTTCAAGAACGTCATAAATCGAAAATCGTCAATTTTCAGTTGTGCATGTTTTCGGAATGCCCAGAAAATGTACTATATCCCAGCAAAAAATGCATATTTTTAACATAATATTTACCCGCTACAGAGCAGAAAGTGTTGTTTTTGCATTTTGAAGAAAAGGTATTGTTTAATTATTTTTTTAAATATACTAAATATTTTTCAAATGGAGAAAAAACCTTCAGGTTTTACCTATAAAGATCTGTTGCACAGTAAAAAGTTCAATAAGTGGCTTGATATTTATTTTAAATACATTGTATTATATTTTTAAACTTTAAAAACGTTCTCCTGAAAAAAATAGTAACTTTAAATATAAAGAGTAAATCCACTCACGAGTAGGCATAGGCTATGAAGCCTGAGTAGGGTCACGATAAGCGGTGTTGCATAAGCCGTAGCTAGATTTCAGAGTCACTTGGGCGTTAGGAAATTAAAAAAATATTGTTTTTGCATTTTGAAGAAAAGGTATTGCTTAATTATTTTTTTAAATATCCTAAATATTTTTCAATGGAGAAAAAAACATTCAGGTTTTACCTAAAAAGATCTGTAGCACAGTTAAAAGTTCAACAAGATGCTTGTCATTTATTTTTAATATATTATATTATATTTTTAAACTTTAAAAACGATCTCCTGAAAAATCAAGTTGTTTGGTATATGACGTTGGGTATCTTTTTTTATCTTCCGTTGGGGTGGTATTCCAATCGGTAGATAAGTTTTATCGTTTTATCAATCTTTGTTCCGATGAGTTGTGTTTGTTTCTGCCTATACCGATCAGTTTGATGTATCGACCATCCAAGCGAGTGATTCTGTTCCCCAATATCTCTCGCATCTCCGAAATGACGGACAACAAGCGGCACAGGACCCCAGATAAGAGACCACACTGGTCTGGCTTTTACATAATACTGATAATAGCATTGGAAAAGAGAGTGTACCATACTTAATCAGAAATAATTTTTAAATACGAGTTGTTATGTTATCCTTTGCTGTGGTCCAGTCTAGTAAAACTCAAAAGAAAAGCACATTAGTAACATAGAAGCCTCGGGTAAAGCAGTATTTTTGTAAGATGGTTCTTTTTAAATTCAAATAAATATTTATTATTTTTCAAGATATCCCATTAATGATTTCGTTAATAATAATAATAATGCCAATTTATTACTGTACACTTACACACATATATTTATATACGTATATATATATATATATATATATATATATATATATATATATATATATATATATATATATATATATATATATATATATATATATATATATATATATATATATAAAAATACTAAAACCCTTATCCGCACCCCAATGGTGCATAGGGCACTGAGTCATATAAACGCAGTGTTATCTTGATCGTTTACACATGAAGGAAAGGTGATCAGCCCTCCGCTTCAGGTACCAGTCCAGGGTAATATTGAATAAATATGACAGTGAAAAAATCACTTATATTTATTTTACCCCCCTTGGGAATCGAACCCGGAACCTCCAGAACGGTAGCCGAGCGTGCTGACCATTACACTACAGAGGCGGACATATATATACATATATATACATATATATATATATATATATATATATATATATATATATATATATATATATATATATATATATATATATATATATATATATATATATATATATATATATATATATGTATATTTATATATTTATATATATATATATATATATATATATATATATATATATATATATATATATATATATATATATATATATATATATATATATATATATATATATATATATATATATATATATATATATATATATATATATATATATATATATATATATATATATATATATATATATATATATGTATTTATAACAATAATGATATCAAATGGA
The DNA here is from genome assembly GCF_059751285.1 of Brachycentrus maculatus. Lineage (NCBI taxonomy): Eukaryota > Metazoa > Arthropoda > Insecta > Trichoptera > Brachycentridae > Brachycentrus > Brachycentrus maculatus. The sequence continues at coordinate 764,169 of NW_028280923.1, forward strand.
AAATCAACTGGAAAAAAACTGCCCGTTAAAAATATCTATAATGACATTAAATTTTTTCTTTGATTGCGAAAAATATTCAGAAATTTTAATCATCCTTTTTTATAAATAACACAATTTGCGAAAATAAAATTAATAAGCTTGTTAGTTTGCCGATATTCAGTTTGATAAACAATTTATCAAAAACCTTTTTCGTCCCGATAGATTTATGATCATTGGCAATTGCTCATTTTTATTTATTTGTATAAAAAACAACCGTCAGAGCTTCGCTAATGAAAAACAAAGAATGTATCTAATTTTCATATTCTCGCGAAGGAATAATTCACAGATATAAAGTTTAAAAATAAATGGATGGGGGGAAAACTTACAACAACGCCTTGAGCCCTATTAATTATTATGATTTTATGTTATAAGACTGTTATAAGACTTTTTGTTTCTCTATTTGTGTATTCATTAGTGTATTTTTATATTAGATACTGTATATCGCTCACTCCTTTCAAGAACGTCATAAATCAAAAATCGTCGATTTTCAGTTATGCACGTTTTCGGAATGCCCAGAAAATATACTATATCCCAGCCAAAGAGGCATATTTTTAACCTAATATTTACCCGCTACAGGGCAGAAAGTGTAGTTTTTGCAGTTTGAAGAAAAGGTATTGTTTATTTATTTTTTTAAATATATTAAATATTTTTCAAATGGAGAAAAAATCTTCAGGTTTTACCTAAAATGATCTGTTGCACAGTAAAAAGTTTAATAAGTGGCTTGATATTTATTTTTAATACATTGTATTATATTTTTAAACTTTAAAAACGTTCTCCTGAAAAATCCAGTTTTTTGATTTATGACGTTCTTGAAAGGAGTGAGCGATATATGTATAATCTTAAAGGCTTCAGCCATTCAATTAATTAATTAATAAAATAATTAAAACAGTTCAGAGAACAACAATTAAAGTAATTTTAAGAAGAAAAAAAACCTTTCCAACAAACAAAATTATTGTTTTCAATATTCAAGTCCCAAAAGTAGAAACTTTTTCCAAAAAAACTGCAATCCTCCAACTATTCAAGGATGAAAATTACTTATATCTAAATAAAAGCTCATCTTTAAGATATAAACATGACTTTACAATACCAAAATGCAATACCAAACAATTCCAACAGAACTTTAATTATTTGGGAACTAAGTACCTACTTCAGCAATCTCCCATATACGGACATAAAAAAATTGAAGCCCTTAAAATACTAAATAATAAATTTAATGAATTTTATAAATGTTGATCTAAGAAAAAAAATAGTTAATAATAATTTCAATAAAAATAAATTGTTATTTGTAAAACAAGCGTAAGTCCCTCTTCAAGCACAAGAGCTCAGTTTCTTTTTTGTAGAGAACTGCGTTTTTAATTTTAAGATTGTTAGAAATGTTAAGAATTTTTTTGAAATTGTAAAAAAACATTAAAGCCATAAAATAATAATAATAATAATACCCTTATCCGCACCCCAATGGTGCATAGGGCACTGCGTCATATAAACGCAGTGTTATCTAGATCGTTTACACATGAAGGAAAGGTGATCAGCCCTCCGCTTTAGATACCAGTCCAGGGTAATATTGAATAAATATGGCAGTGAAAAAATCACATATTTATTTTACCCCCCTTGGGAATCGAACCCGGGACCTCCAGAACGGTAGCCAAGCTTGCTGACCAATACACTACGGAGGCGGGAGGACAAAGCCATATAAACTATTAATAATTGGAAAAAGGCATGAGAGTTTTGAACACTTGTCCTGGGCAGCCTAGGATGCATTTGATTGTTTTGTTAGATACCGTACATTAAAACACTATAAAATTATTAAATAGTAACCAATAGTCTTTATTTTTCTTAAATAAACCATTTTAAACACTTATCGATTGAACTTCATAAAATAAAACAAGTTTGTTTTTACCACTTTTTATTGGTACACTTTATCCAACCGGTTTCGACAAAATCCTTGTCATCATCGGGAAAAACATTCAAGAAAACTTATCGATTGGTTTTATTGTCAATTTTCATGATACCCATTTCCAGGTTTTTTGTTCTAAAATCAACTATTTTTGCAAATTTGCAAAAAAAAATGCACTCGAATTACTGGTATGTCATACAAAAAAAATCTCGAGAGCAAATGGTTGAATAAATAAAGAAAATAAAAAAATTAAAACTAAGCTGTTTGATCTCGTTCGTTCAATGTTATCACATTTGCAACAAATTCTTTAAACCGCGTAGGTACTTATTAATTTCTGTTTGAATCCATAATTCTTTCGATCGGGGCCGGCCCTATGCGGAGAAAACTTCTCGACGGAGCTTCGGCGGTCGCGGCGGTCCTTTTGAGGGATTTTATTATTTCCCTCCATTGTTTCTGGGCCTGCTCTTTGTGAAATCTCACTTTGGTGGCAGCCATCTTGTCGACGGTAATAATCGTAATTAGATTCGGGGACATAACCGCGACTCGTTCGGAAATGCAATAAGCGTCTTTAACCTTTCCCTTCCGATGCTAAAATAAAAACGCGCGTCCCGGTGTTGGGTAGTCACTACACAATAAAAAAAATAGTGATTTTTAACCCGAAAAATACGGACATTCATAGCTAATCCCCTTAATTAATTATAAATGAAGTAAAAAATTATAATAATTTAGATTTATTTGCTGAAAACAATTAAAAATCATCTAGCAACGCTCACGGAACAAGCATAGCTCCACTCTTTTCGGAAGCCCAAGAGCTACTTCCGCTAGCCAGAGAACATTGAGCTTTGAGCTCCTCACAGTGCAAGTATGCAAGAGTGATATGCGAATGTCGCAGTTCCCGCACACTCTTCGCGCGCTGTTTATACGCGAATTTGTTTCCGATATTCACAAAATACCTCCGATGTACCCGATAAATTCTGATAATTATTAATATTAATTTTTAAATCAATGCGTTAATATGTTGTGGAGGAATACCAAAAATCTTAGCCTTGTATTTATTATATTTATAGAGATATTGATGGTTATTAGAAGCAATGTGTACAAGGTACACAACACCGGGAAGGGAGGGTTAACGGCGTTTTGCATGTCACACCTATGCATCTTAAAATCGTACGCTATGAAAAGAATAATGAAACATTAACCGCGAAATTTTAGTACAACCAAATCGAATTACAATCCTTGCAATAAAAACTAACAATGGATCATTCTCATGTGTTATTATTGGCTAATAAATTAATATGAAAAATCACAAGACTATTAACATTCTTATTGAAATCTGTAGAGAAGTAAGGGAGATATGAAGGTTTAAACATTAGATATTTGAATAAAACGAAAAACGGACACAGCTATACGTCATCAAATTTTACGTCATCGGGTGTGTTACGGGGCGTATCCCATTATGTATCTGCTTTATAGAGCTGTAATAGTAGTAGTATGGATTCGTTACTGTGACGTCATTCGTTACCAACTTACGAAAACAACGTTTTTACGAAGGCGAATTTTGCAATGATTAATGAAAATATTGATTATATCGGGTGTTATAAACACACAACGAGTCTCACACAATCCTTTATAAGTTGAGTATGTCAAATTAGATATTCCTTCCGAGTACCCTGTTGATGTTATTTTCACAACATTTTGAGTGTGTCCAAATGATTATTCACAAGTCTGGATTATCTCCAATTATAGAAATTATTTTTCATAATATTTTTTGACATTCATGAGTTAAATGGAGGTTTTTAAACTTATTTTTCCATACAAGAAACCAATTGTTATTTGGGACATCGATCGTTAGCTACAATATTATGTATTTTTTTTATCTCTTTGCAAATATTAATTGGCCTCAGTTACCAAACATACCTCCATAAAGTGGCAATAAATTAATTAATGTCTTTTCTGAATGTTAATAATGGCACATCTAAATAAAATTATACCTAGCGTGTTCGGTTAATGATCACTGCCAAATATAGTCATCCAGGCGACTTTTAACGCATAATGGAGAGCTGAATATTCCGTTTTACGCTCTGATCTATGGAAATAAATCATAGATAATGGAGTCGACACGAGAAAAAGGAGGGAAAAAAGAAAGTCTCTCAGAATGCGCGGGAAGCATTTTGTCAAAGACGAATTTCAAGAGCAGACGTAACGGCGATCGGCTTCTTTCTTTAACAGTGGGCGTTCGAATTTCAACCGGAGTGAGGAGGAAGGAAAATGGCGAACGCGGAACATTTTCGTGGGTTGAAAAGAGAAAACCAAGAGGGTTTCAGCGGATAATGGAGCTCTCTCACAGCTCGGATGGTAATGTAGGAACGTATGCGCGCGCACACACTCGCTATAATAATCGTTCACTTTATTACTGACGTGCGCGGACATAAGCAGCTTTTCGCGTGTCTCGCGTACATTCCGCATCGTGCTGTGGTCGACCAACAATGGTACCGCCTAAACAGCAATTAGGAGCGTTTAATGCAGCTTTCAAATTACCTAACTCATTAACCCCACTGACAGAGCGGTAGCAAAAAGACTCATTTGGTCAGAGATAATACATAAGCAAAATATATACATACACGATTTACATACATATACATACATGCACAGATTACTAATCTACCACTGAACTTTACAATAGCAAAAAATAGAAGCCAAGTAGTTGATTGCCTCATTATAAAAATAATACCATAGCTCGATACCGTAATGTATGGATATGAAGCATGTAGTTGGCAAAAGAAAGATGAAAGTAGACGGAATACAGTCGAAATGGTTCCAAGTTTTCCTAGAAATGGTTACATTTTCTCCATACTCTAAATAATCCTTATCTATTATATAAAACGATTTATGGCATAGGTACTCAGTTTATATCCATTAATCAAGATCCGTCACTTAACTATTGATTTTTCTTATTCATCTTGTCACATTTTCCAAATAAGAGACCACCAAATCCGATAGAGTCAACACTTTGTGAATACTTTCGTTTGCACATTCTCTTTCCAATTTGATAATCCCCCCTTTCAAAAATTAGACATATCCACACCAAATGAGAAACGTCCTGCGATAACGTGTCATCACATTCATATATGTGGAGGTCCTCATCAAAAAGTTACATTTCCAATATTGCGTAAAAAACCTTGAAAAGCAAATCTGTTATGTTTACTGTATTTTATCGAAATATTAATTAAAGTTGCGACAAAACGTGACAAATCCTGTTTAAAATCAATATGAAATCGTTAAATAGCACCAAAACGTAACAATTTACAAGCTAGAATTCCGACTACTACTCCTACTACTACCATCACCCTGTTTCCACGAAGGGGTAGGCAGAAAGGATGGAACGCTACACTCTTCTGTCCTGACATACACTCCTCGCCTCCTTCACATCCATACATCTAGTCAAACATGCCCTCCGATTACGCAGACTTTGGACACCACCAGATTTTAGGTTCTGATCATTCCTAGTCTTTTTCGGCTGTCCTCGTTCTGTTTTCCCGCTCACATTCGCTACATATATTTTCTCAGTCATTCTCACATGTCCATACCACTTCAAATTCTAATCTTTTCAATAATTCCTTGTTCAGCCTTACATCCCTCTCTAGCTAGAATTCCTGTTTACTTAAAATCGTTTGTAATGGAAATGTAATATTTTGGTCAGTACCTCCAAATTCATAAATGTTTTTTTTTAGATGGGAATTGCATTTATTGTTTACCTTACTTATTATGTACAAGGTTTATAGATCATGTAGTGGATTTTTATTTCGTCTAACTAATTCAATATGTTATATTAGAATTTGTATTTGGAGCATATATCTTAGGGAGAAAGTCGAGATTTTTTGTTCTATGCAGCATAGACAAGTTATTTTTCTTCTAGAATTTTCCGCTCATAAAGGCCCTGCCCCGCCGGCACGGGCCGACTTCTGTGCAGTTCCCACGAGCCGCGCGAGTCTGCCCCCTCCCCGCTGCCCTCCCCTCCTTCCGCCCGCGCGGCCCGCTGCACCCGCTCCCCCCCGCGCCTCCCCGCCCCGCCACCACCCCACGCTCCCGCCGCGAGACGGCGGATAATTGAGACGACCGCGACACTTTATTGCCGCGAAATTCAAATTGGGAATTTAGAATTTCGGAACGTCACCCTTCTGCGATTCTTTTTTGTCTATGCAGAAAATTAATATGGCTGGCGTAGGTACTTGATTAATCCGGTAGGTAGGTACTTCAAATTACACTGGCCGACAGTTTACAACTTTTATTTTGTAACTGGCATGAAAATACCTGATCTTTTTTTCGATAATGCTTATCTCAGCTTTGCATTCCTTCATTATTTCACCATTCCTACAATTAATGTAACTATTCTGTAAAATTAAATAAAATTAAAGTCAAAATAATAAAATGTCCAAGAGAAAAAATATTTTCTTGAGGCTCAGAAACCTCAATAAATTTAAAAGATACGGCGTCAATGGTCAAAATAAACGCAAGACCACTTTGGCAATCTCAACAAACATTATCTTGTCATTTATATTTCTTTTAAAATCTGTTTGTGCTCTTTCGCAAAATAAATTAACTTTAAACTAGTATAAAGTATGAAAATCCTCTATTGTACAACAATGACACCAGCTTCACTAACAACGAAGGCTTGATGGTCCCAAGAGACTACAAACAATAAATATGGAGGAAGAACACTTCAATACTTAGTTCCAAGCATTTTTAATTAAGGTAAGGGACAAAAAAAGTATGGACCAAAGGCAAAATAAAAAAATGGTTAAATGATTAAGAGTTAATAGCGTGATAATTTAATTTTTTTTTGTATGTTGTGTTAAGATAGATAAAAAATCATTTTAAAAAACGTTTGTTAAAATAACTCCACCCACAAGGCACATAAGGGACTTGATGTGTCTATGCAAAAAAATATTTTTATAGGTACATTTACAAATGAATGCTTATAATTATTTATTTATATATATGTCCGTCTCCGTAGTGTAATGGTCAGCACGTTCGGCTACCGCTCTGGAGGTCCCGGGTTCGATTCCCAGGGGGGGGGGGTAAAATAAATATGAGTGATTTTTTCACTGTAATATTTATTCAATATTACCCTGGACTGGTACCTGAAGCGGAGGGCTGATCACCTTTCCTTCATGTGTAAACGATCAAGATAACACTGCGTTTATATGACGCAGTGCCCTATGCACCATTGGGGTGCGGATAAGGGTTTTATTATTTATTTATATTTATTCATTTTATAAATATATTTTTTTAAATCTGCAATATGTAGTGCAATTGTTCATAGCTAAATTAAAATGTGGTTTAATAAGTAGTTAATTATTTATTTGTAATTATTACTTTTGTTGCACACTCATCAGAGAGGACATGCATTCAGTCTACGTTAATCTTTCTTTTGCCAACTTCATGCTTCACTACCATACATTACTTCCACACTTCCATTTATGGCAAAACGTTGTATGATAGGTGTTCAAATGGTGATATAAGAAAAGAATGCAAGGCTGAGATGAGCATTATCAATTAAATTGAGAAAGGTGTGTGGAGATGGTTTGGGCATGTGAATCGAATGAGTGAATAAAGAATAGTAAAACGAATTTATGAGGCGAATGTGATTGGTAATAAACACAAGCAGAAAAAGACTGAAGAAAACTTGGCATGATCAAGTATTTCAAATACTTGTGTGGTCAGTCAAATTTGTATGACGATGTATGATAGATATTCGTATGGTAAAATAAGGAATGAATGCAAGGCTGAAATAAGCATAATCGACCAAATTTAAAAAAAATGTATTGAGATGGTTTGGATATGTGGAACATATATTATGAATGAGGAAAGAAATGTAAAACAAATTTAAGTAAGACCCAAGGAAGATTGAGGATCACTTAGCATGAATACCTAATACCGGATTTACAGTACATTTTCGATATACGGTATCATGCTTCAAGTTACCTAGACCATATTCTTTTTAAATTTAAGTTTTACTCAATAAATACCACTATTTCTTAAAATCTACTGGAACACATGTTTCGATGCATTCCGCATCATTTTCAAACACCGTATGTGAAGTTAAGTTAAAGCTAAATTATAGAGTTGGGTCCTTGGTACGTTGAAGGCGGAATGCATCGAAACACGTGTGACAGCAAATTTTAAGAAATAGTGATATTTACTGAGTAAAACTTAAATTAAAAATGGATAGATTTTATCACAAAGTGACTGTCGAATCAGTCAATGAAATTACAAATTATCTTAATATTTGTTGAGATGTTTTTTTTCTTCTTCTAGTACGTTTTTAGCTTATTAGTCTTAAGCTCATTAACTCGTCAACGTTTCAGTTATGTGTTTTATAATATCGGTTAAAAGGTTCTTAAAAATATAAATCATTGTTTATTCCTAGATGAGTAGGAGCCATATTAATAAATTAGCTTACTTTGTTAATGTGGGCAAACATTTTAGCAATGGCATGAAACATTCTTGCTTCCAATGGATCATTGACTTTACCACGCACTTTTCATATTATTTAGCGAATTTATGTTCAAAAACATCAATCAAAAAAGAGATATTGTAATATTTTTATAATAATTAAGAATTATAATTAGCAGCTGATTTTAGTAAAAAGTGCAGTATCGAAAAAATCAATCGAAAAAAAACTTTTTTTTCGTATTTTCAACACCCTCTAAAAAAATATTTTGGGGGTGTTCCTCGTATTATGGACCAGGGCTGCTTCTTTCAGTGACTGAGATGATGAATAGCGAGAAGTATCACCCAATTCTACTGGAAAAGATACAACCAGAGATATAAAAACGAAGGTCAAATGGTAATGGAATATTTCAGCAGGATTTAACCCCCTGCCACAAACCCAAAAAAATTATGAAAATTTTCACACAAAAACAATATACTGTGTTGAACTAGTCAAGAATTTTGCCAGACATAAACCTAATTGAAAATCTATTTGCCTGTAAGAATCGGCATACCAAAATTGATTCGCACTACGGTGGAAAAGCTCATTTTGTCCATAATTCAGGTATGGTTTCGAGACGAAAAAATGGCATCGTATGTAATAGATGCCAAGAAGAGTAAATTCTTTGATTGAGCCCAAACCAGATCATATTAAATAATAATTTGTGATAAAAGTAATAAACAAAAGATTTTACAAAACTTTTTACGAAAATACAACAACAAAAAGTTTTATTTCAATTAATCTGTTCGATACTGTACTAAATACTTAAATATACTTTTTTGGTACAAGAATTCCATCAGCATGTGTCATACGAGTATGCATTTTTTTTTGGTAAAGCCCCCAAAATTGAGTGATACCAACATATAAATTATCAATCAATAAATTATATGCAAATTATATTACCAACAAACATTAAAAAAAAAAAAATAAGTGTAAGTCCCTCTCCAAGCACAAGTCTCTTTATTGGAGAGAACTGCGTTATTGATTTAAGATTGTAAAATTATAAATGTTTAGAAAATTAATTAAAAACATTTTTTTAAATGTACCCATATTAAATGATAAAATTTTAAAATATAGCATATAGCATGAACACATATCGCTCACTCCTTTCAAGAACGTCATAAATCAAAAATCTACAAATTTTCAGTTGTGCGTGTCTTGGGAATGCCCAGAAAATGTACTATATCCCAGCAAAAGCGGCATATTTTTAACTAAATATTTACCCGCTACAGGGCAGAAAGTGTTGTTTCCGCATTTTGAAGAAAAGGTATTGTTTAATTATTTTTTTGAAATAAACTAGTTATTTTTCAAATGGAGAAAAAACCTTCAGGTTTTACCTAAAAAGATCTGTTGCACAGTAAAAAGTTCAATAAGTGGCTTGATATTTAATTTTAATTATTCGTATTATATTTTTAAACTTTAAAGCGTTCTCCCGAAAAATCATGTTTTTTTATTTATAAAGGAGTGAGCGATATGAAAGAACGTGCCAATTATACAATATATCGAAATGAAGCACTGAGTTGGCAAAAGAAGGATGAAAGTACTTCAGCCTTGCATTCTTTCCTTACTTCACAATTCGAATATCTATCATACATAATTTTGCCAACTTCATGTTTTTTTATTCCATACCAATTATTTATTTTATTTAGTTTCAAAAAATTAAAACCGTAGTTTGTTTTTTTTTATATTTATTTTTAATGAGATAAGTATTCTGATAAAAGGCGTCTCACGCAGAATCCCAAATCACTGTCTTGATCCTTAATTACATTGAATTTGGACGTAGGCCGACTTAGGTCTAACAACATCGAAACTAGCGAATTTAGTTTCGTCTGGTATGCTAATTTTTAAGCTGTATTCGGCACCTACTTATTAGTATTAACCATACACGCGAACCTTGTTGAATTTTGGAAATCATAGGTTGGGTTTTGCGACGATTCGTCCTTAAATAATTGAGGTTGATAAGTTGGCTTAAACGATTTTTTTTATAAATTAAAAAACGAATTTTAACGATTTTTACTGTATCAAAACGTCATGTTAGCGGAGTCTGGGAAAAAAAGAGGATTTGACGTATTGTTTTTAATAAATTTAAACTTCATGAAAATAAATAAATACTGGCTTATTGCTAAAAAGCAATATCTTATAACTAACCAAAAACAGACTAGTTATATTGGTCAAAACGTTGTATACCATATATAGCTGTTTGCAATCAGAGGGTCGATGGTACTTGAACATTAAAAAAACATAAATTACAAATTGATGATAATAAGGAAGGCAAAAGAAAAAAAGAGTTTAGGGAAGGAGGTAGAAGGAAAAACTGAGGGAGGAGGTTTGATGGACAGTTAGGATTCTAATAATAGAAAGTAATGTCTCAGACGTTTCTTAAAAGTTATCAGAGAAGGTGTATTTTTTACAAGGAAAGGTAATTCATTCCATAGTCTGGCCGCTTAGACAAAGAAGGAATTAGGTACTGAAGAATGACGTGTTATGGCGAGGAATGGAAAGTGTTCTTTCATGGGAAGAAAAAGTGATAGACCATGATCTGAGAGGTATTATAACGCCTTCTTCTCGGTCTTCTTGGGCTAGAGAATGGTCAAGATGTTGGGCAGGACGCCTCCCTGAGCGGTGGTCACGCCAGAGAGCAGCTTGTTGAGCTGATGACGGGAGGTGATTCCTTCTTTTTATTGTCTGTGGTCAAATAAAAAATATTTTTAAAAAATACTTATGGCCTCATTTGAATTTTATTTTATCTTTTTTCAATCTGTTTTTATTACAAGAGCATTTTATCTATTTTTATTGACAACATTTTGAATGTGTCCAAGTCCTTGTTCACAAATCTGGACTTCTCCACGTCTCCACTTAGAAGGTATTTATATTCAATCTTAACATAGATAAAGAAGAAAATGGAAGTTATTTTACTTAATTTAGCAGGATCCCTTATTTTCAACCATATGATCCTTCGCAAATGTTGTGAATATACCTAATAACTGGTCAAAATGTAAGCTTCATAAAATAATGAAAAATCATGTTTTCAGGCGTCTCTCAGTATGAAACACATAGTGTATATTTGGTAAAAGGTACCTACTGAGTACCTACATACTATTATTTTTCATTAAGAAGCACGACGATTAAATTGAGACGTGAGGCGTAATATTCATAAAACTGCATTAAAACATAATGATTATGTTATGCTTTGTAATTATATTGAAAGGTACCTATTTTTTATTAGTAGTTAAGAAATAAACATGATATAACAATGTTTACGATGAATGATAAAAACGATAAAATTTACAGTATTCTGTAAAGGTTAAAGTTAGCATTGAAAATCAAAATCATTAAAAATCAAAATTGATGTTCATTTATCAACGATTTCTAATTCATTTTACCAATATATTTTTTCTATGCGTTTTTTATCTATGTAAATAACGATTAAGTCAGTCGAGTATATAGGTTTTCCCGCCATTTCCTATCTTAACAATACACAAAGCGGCATTGTAATGGTTCATTACCGACGGAACAGACATGAAAAGGATCATTCGCCAATCTGTTCCAGTTGTCAAGTCGTCGACAGACTTTTGAGAATGACAACGCTTTATTTGTGCATTCGCGGCGTGCAACATTTAAAAAGAATACATTTTTTGTATGTAAAAACATCAACAGAAACCTCAAAGGTTAAAGAAAAATGAGCACATCTAATTAGTAAATTAGTATCCGATTTCAAATATCTACGGTATATATTTTTTTTATCAAATATAAATTTATACCGAAAGTCTCATACTTGCGGTCAACAATAATTTAGTGCTTCATAACATGAATATTTTATTTTTATTTTAAAGTGCTTCAACTCTAGATTCACCCCTTGTGGTGATTAACACAAAAGAGAGGAAGCCTCTTGGACTCAAAAGTAATATGGAATTTTAGGCATTCACAGGGCTTTTGACCTGGTATTGGCTGTCATGCATTGTGTAAAGCATTGTTCCGCAAAGTGTGTGCCGCGGCACACTGGTATACCGTGGTGATTAGTTAGTGTGCCGCGGAAATAAGTCTAGTTTTGTGGAAATATCACAATTGTTCCAAATTTAGATTGCCTGTGCTCAGTTAATATGTTAATATGTTAAATATGTTACCATAATATGGTAAATATACACCTCTGAAATTATTTAATTTGGTAGGTGTACCTTGAATAGAAAAAGTTTGCGGAACACTGGTGTAAGGTATTCGTATCTCTGTTGGAGCTGACAAATGAAACTGCCATCTTTTGAGAACTTTATGAAGTACAAAGCTTTCCGTCTCTGACCATAGGTGAGAATTCTTTCAGCAAAATGGTGAATAAAACGAAGTTACATTCTAGATACAACCCTTCAACCTCTAATATGAAGCTTTCAACATCCGAACCCCATGATTAACTCAAGCTTTCTACCTACTTTCGAGGTTCCTGAAATTCCTTGACCCGAAATGCCCCCCTATTACCCGTATATGGTAATTCGACGGTGATTTTAAGTTTTAATATTTTTTCACTGCACTTATATAAAAGTACAATCTACAATTCATGAAACCATTAGCTTTATAATGGAATTATTTTCTTTCAAATAAGAACTATAATAAAGTGTGGCATTTAAAAAAAATCATTTCAAAACATTTCTGCCAACGAAACCACTCGATTACAGCAATGGATATTATGAAATATTTTTATTTTATTTACTAAATAATAATACATCTGCGTTATATACACATATCATTATACATTTGCCAAGCCCCTTTTGAGTTGGAATTTTAGAACAACAAACCCCGATAAAAATTTCATTCGCAGCACAACAAAAATACAACTTTGTTTATGACATTCTTTTCTAGGAAAATACAACCATCTGTGGCCGTTGCGTATTGTCTATTGTTATCTTGAAATTCGTGTTGTTTGCATTTAGAAAACTTTATTATTCGACAATTTCAAAGCAAACGGTGATTTCAACAGTATTATTTGAAATCAAATTGATCGCATTTGATCATTCCACATGTAAGTTCATATATCAAACAATCTAATTCATGTCCACTAGAAAAAAAATATTAACATCGTCTTTAGACTGTAACGAGTTGTATCTTGTATGTTTGTTATTGTGAAATAGATCTACACACGACATCGCTATTAATTGTTAATTTTCTTTTTAAATTAAAAACATATAGTGTTGAATGCGTTTAGTTAGCTACAAAACTACACAATTTGACATTTAAGGTTATATTACACGCATAGAAATATTACGAACGCGTGTTGTTGACAAGTTGACTGAGATGTGTTTTTGTTTTGGAAACACCTAATGTCTATGTGACTGAAATCTAACTACGGCTTATGCAACACCGCACCTACTTTGCCTTCAACTTTATAAGTTTTATAGCTTATTCCTACTTGTGATTGGTTTTACTCCTAATGTTTAAAGATAATAATAAAACCCTTATCCGCACCCCAATGGTGCATAGGGCACTGTGTCATAAACGCAGTGTTATCTTGATCGTTTTACACATGAAGGAAAGGTGATCAGCCCTCCGCTTCAGGTACCAGTCCATGGTAATATAGAATAAATATTACAGTGAAAAAATCACTTATATTTATTTTACCCCCCTTGGGAATCGAACCCGGGACCTCCAGAACGGTAGCCGAGCGTGCTGACCATTACACTACGGAGGCGGACATAATGTTTAAAGATACCATAATTTATTTCGTATATTACAATCATTTTTTTATATAAATACCAGACTATAACAATTTCACTTTAGTCTACATTTGACCTGGTGATGGAATGATTATTCCATAGCCGGCAATCATGAAGTGAACGAAAAATTATAAGGAAAGTGTGATACTATAATTTCATTAAACTCTTGAAAAACTGTAGGCAAAAATACTCGCTACTGAAATTTAACGTGTTTCTGCGATTTACTTGTTAAAAGAAATTGTGACTTATTTTATTTAAAAAATTGGAATTGGAATACATTCCAGTCAGATAAAAGAACACATTTTACAACACTTATTTATAACCGTCATAGGCTGGTTTAAGTGATCACTTTACACACGTGTAACATTCACCATGTTACACGTGTGTAAAGTGATCACTTAAACCAGCCTATGACGGTCGTAAGCCCCGTAAATGCCCAGACTTCCATATCCTTCTTCATCTTTGATGAGATGTCAAAAAATAATATGAAAATAACTCCTGTAATTGGAGATAATCCAGATTTTGTGAACAAGTATTTGGACACACTCAAAATGTTGTAAAAAAAAAACTTATTTATAAAACTAAACTTAACTATTCCGAAATAGCGTATAATGTACCCGGCTACCGTACCCGTCATGCGTCACAATCTTTATTCAGAGTACCTGTCCTTCGAACTAACTATGCGTGGAGCTCACCTATGTTTCAAATGGCTAGTGAGTACAACTCATGTTTTAGCCAAGTTGACATTTTCAATTGTGGAAAATCTGTGTTGAAAAGTCGAATGGTGAGAATATTGTCCTCTCAGGATCTTTAAAAACTACGCTTCTCAGCATTGTATGTATGTCCCTACTAGAATCAACATCACACACACACACATATTCATTCATTTGCTAGATCTACACTAAATATGTAATAATCTTTATGTTTCTGTGGTTAACTATAATTGGCTTGTTTAATGTATATCTTTTAATAGTTTTTTTTTAAATATCGCTCACTCCTTTCAAGAACGTCATAAATCAAAAAACTTGATTTTTCAGTAGAACGTTTTTAAAGTTTAGCAATATAATACAATGCGTTAAAAATGAATATCAAGCCACTTATTGAACTATTTACTGTGCAACAGATCTTTTTAGGTGAAACCTGAATGTTTTTTCTCCATTTGAAAAATATTTAGTATATTTCAAAAAATACTTAAACAATACCTTTTCTTCAAAATACAAAAACAACACTTTCTGCCCTGTAGCGGGTAAATATTAAGTTAAAAATATGCCGCTTTTGCTGGGATATAGAACATTTTCTGGGCATTCCGAAAATATGCACAACTGGAAATTGACGATTTTTGATTTATGACGTTCTTGAAAGGAGTGAGCGATATGTTGCTGTTGTTAACAAAAAAAAAAAAAATAATAATAATAAAATAAAATTGTTCAGAACATGCAATTAAATACGACATGGTCACATTCGGCCATGTTCGCATCATTATGCATTCTATTTCAAATCTACCCACTTTCACTACCCATTTATGAACAGTAATTTTACACTTCTTCTAACCCTTATACTCACCCAGTGGTCCATAGGGCACTGCATCATATAAAAGCGTTATCACATGAAGGTAAGGTGATCAGCCCTCCACTTCAGGTACCAGTCCAGGGTGGTAATATTGAATAAATATTACAGTGAAAATATCACTGATATTTATTTGACCCCCTTCTGGGTATCGAATCCAGGACCTCCAGTACAGTAGCCGGGCGTGTTGACCATTACACTACGGAGGCAGACATATTCATATAAAAACATTAAAAAAATCCTTCTTTTCTGACTTTGAAATGAGGCCGGCGCAGAAGGTAAAAATACCCTTCCCGTCCTTAAGCATCAATCGACGGGTAGAAATAACTTTCGCGACCTAAGTGTGTTTTACCCGCCTCCGTAGTGTAATGGTCAGCACGCTCGGCTATCGTTCTGGAGGTCCCGGGTTCGATTCCCAGAGGGGGGGGGGTCAAACAAATAAATATAAGTGATTTTTTCACTCTAATATTTATTCAATATTACCCTGGATTGGTAACTGAAGCGGAGGGCTGATCACCTTTCCTTCATGTGTTAACGATCAAGATAATACCGCATTTATATGATGCAGTGCCTTATGCACCATTGGGGTTGCGGTAAAGGTTTGAAGAAGTGTGTTTTAACGGGGTTGGTGACTAAGTGGTTCATTTTCATCCTAGTTTAGCATCTCAAAGTGTAAAACAGGGATTTGTAATGTCGCCGTGGCTGTTTAATCTGTACACATTTTACATTTTTTTTGCAGATTCAAGATGGCGGACAGACAAGTCCCGTTAGGAAGAGGTCGTGCCATGCTTCTGTTGGCGCAACAGGAATCCAGTAATGCAAGTTCAATGAATGCCCAGAGGATTCCCACATTGGTAAGACCAACATTTTGAGTGTGTCCAAATACTTTCACCAATCTGTATCATCTCAACATGGATGAAGAAGATTATGGATGTCTGGGCATTTACATGGGTTAGGGTTCGGAAAATCGAGTGGTGTGGTTGTCAATCATGGGTAGAATTGGTGAATGTTGCACGTGTGTAATGTGATCACTTAACCAAGCCTATGACGGTTGTGAGCCGTATAAATGCCCAGACTTCCATGTTCTTCTTCATCTATGTTGAGATGTCAAAAATTGGTAAGACCATATAATTTGATCCAACTAACTGAACTAAAAAATTAAGCCTCATACCGCTTCTGGAGAAAGAAAAAAAGATCTTCGCATCTTCCACATACTCACTTTGAATATTAATCTAATCTGAGCACGAAAATATTGATCCTCCACCCCTTATATACGTTTTTAAGGGAGTTGCATGTGGTGGGGACAATATTGTAAACATTTAAAACTTAATGAACTGCATCTCTTTGTTCTTCTCGAATACATTTATGCCTACAATTGTAATAAACAAATTGCCATAAAAAATACACAATTTTTGACATGAACACCACCATATGTTTAATAATTGTAATAATAATTTTTCTAGGGACCCAGTCCGGGCGTATCTACATATCCTATAAACGGGAGAGGCAGAGCGCAGTTACTTTCACAATGCTTAGGCTTGGAACAGTCTAGATCAGGTAGTAATAATATCCAGTTATTCCCTAACAAACTTTAATATCTTTTCCAGGAAAGGGTTTTTTTCCATTGCGGCAATCGTCATTTCAATCTGTTTGATAGAAGCATCTACTGAGAAGTGTGAATGATGCTCATTATCACCCTAGAGCTTCAGAATCTAACAGCTATGAATTCTAAAATTTTTGTTTGCTGAACTGTGTAACCGTTAGAATAATGACAATATTGTATGTGTATGCATATATATGTATATATTATCAGTCGCTGTGGCGTAGTTGGGTAGATGTGGCGTAGTTGGATAACTGCGAAATCGACATCGCGGGTTCGATTGCCACCAATTGCAAAATAAATTCAACAAAGATTTATTTTCAATTGGTCTGTGTGTTTGTAATGCATTTTCACATTTCGCTCACTCCTTTCAAGAACGTCATAAATCAAAAAACTTGATTTTTTAGGAGATCGTTTTAATGTTTAAAAATATAATACAATGTATTAAAAATAAATATCAAGCCCCTTATTGAACTTTTTACTTTGCAACAGATCTTTTTAGGTAAAACCTGAATGTTTTTTATCCATTTTAAAAATATTAAGTATATTTAAAAAAAAATAATTAAACACTACCTTTTCTTCAAAATGCAAACACAACACTTTCTGCCCTGTAGCGGGTAAATATTAAGTTAAAAATATGCCGCTTTTGCTGGGATATAGTACATTTTCTGGCCATTCCGAAAACATGCACAACTGAAAATTGTTGATTTTTTAAATATGACGTTCTTGAAAGGAGTGAGCGATTTATCTTCCCTATACTTACTATCCTACTTGCGGACAAGCCTCTAAAAGTAATCCGATCCGTACAATGGCATCTCGCGCTTTACCAAAAGTAAGCATATAGAATGCTTATAAGCGTCTCCCGTTCTCTACCAACAGTATGTAAAATATGTTCGGGGATCAGGACCGTCGAGGCGGTGTTCAGAGCTGCCCAAGACAAGGACAATTACTCTCAAGCGATAGTCGACGTCAGAGGGACCTGACATGACACAAACAGAAGAATAAGAATGTGTTAACCTTTTAACTGCCGGTAGGTACGTGTATGGCGGTACCCAGCACGCTGTATATTTTACGACAAAAATAAAACCTTCTAAACATATCGTTATTGAAAGTGTAATAACGTTTATTTATAAAACTTACCAAATAAATGAAGAGCACGCCAGTGGTGCAGTCATTTATCCATAATCATAAAATTAATTGTTCATGGTGCAGGGTTGTCACAAAATTTGTCATAGAAAATATGAAAACTAAGTTATATGTCAAAAGTAATTGTTTATGTTAGTTTAATATTAAAGGTATACACACACACACTATGATTTTAAAAAATTCAAAATCATCACAATTGACACTAAAATCACTGTCATCAGATTCGGCAGTGACGGCAACTCGAAGATTATTGGACAACCCTGAGCGCCATTAGTTGTTCCGACGACAAAGCTCTCTTTAATTACGTTTAAAGTGGTAAAAACAAATTCTGTTTTAATTCTAAGTATGCAAAGATATTCTTAATAGATGTCACTATGCGTTCAATATATTTGTACATTTTAAATAATTAATTTTTTCGTAAAAGCCCATTTAAAACGGCGCGTCTTAAGACGTAATTTTTGTATGAGCAGCGCTCCGTTCACAGAAAATTATGCGGCCTAAGACGCTTTTGGCAGTTAACCGGTTAATAAACGCATTTTTCTGGCATCATTCATGTCTGTTGTTTATAACTTTGTTTGATTATTATCAGGATCAACGTCATCCACTTCGGGCGTGTACTCCAGCCCTTCACCCGTGTCCACTCCGTCGCCGACCTCCTTGTCGGACCACCAGACGTCTCCGAGCTCCACCGTGGTAGGGTCGCAGCCTCCCGAGCGCCACGTCTCCAGGGGCCGCGGGGCTGTGATGATGCTCATGAGACCGGAATCAGTGCAGAGGTACACTCGTTTGACTAGAGACAAGGATAAAATAAGATTGCCATTAAAACAAAAAAACTAAATCATAAAAATTTATTTAAAAAGTATAAAAATCCTATCACTTTACACACATATAACATTCACCAATGGATCATTCTCATGATGTGTTATTGTTACTAATAAATTAATATGAAAAACCACAAGACTATCGGTAACATTCTTATTAAAAGCTGTAGAGAAGTAAGGGAGATATGAAGGTTTAAACATTAGATTTCTGTTCAGCTTTGTATTTTTTTTTAATAAATGCATTTATTTACATCTAAAACATGTGTTCTTAGAATTGTAACCTACCGACGGGTATGCAGATTGGGAGGACAATATCTTTACTCGATCGTATCTCCTTGTGTATAATAAATAAATAATAAAACCCTTATCCGCACCCCAATGGTGCATAGGGCACTGTGTCATATTAACGCAGTGTTATCTTGATCGTTTACACATGAAGGAAAGGTGATCAGCCCTCCGCTTCAGGTACCAGTCCATGGTAATATTGAATAAATATAACAGTGAAAAAATCACTTATATTTATTTTACCCCCCATTGGGAATCGAACCCGGGACCTCCAGAACGGTAGCCGAGCGTGCTGGCCATTACACTACGGAGGCGGACTTGTGTATTGACTTCTTAATCCCGCATTCATAGTTTATTTCAATAAACCCCTTTAAAAACGACGGATAGAGCTTTCACTGTATACATACTAAAACAGCCCCAATTGATTTTTCAGCCGAAATTCCAGCAGTACTCCCGAACCCGAGACTGGGAGCGTTTCTTCAGCCATATCATCACTGAAGTCCATCTCACTTGAATCAGGAGAATGCACTTCAGTTTCAGTAAGTTAATACGGAAATAATATTTCATAATATTGCGTCCGCTGTGATAAAAAGTTGAGGATCACTGTTCTCAACGCCGCAATTCTTTGCTCTGGCACTTCTTCACTGTGAAAATGGTGGGAACAAATATTACCCGTAAATTGCGCACTATGAACCCACCACTGAATTTTCTTCTTCTAACCCTTATCAGCACCCAACGGTGCATAGGGCACTGCATCGTAGCGACGCAGTGTTATTTTGATCGTTAATTGCATGAAGGCAAGGTGATCAGCCCTGCGCTTTTTGTACCAGTCCAGGGTGATATTAAATAAATATCACAGTGAAAATCGTTGATAATTGTTGATAATCGTTGAAAATAATTGATTCGGCAGTCACTTTGTGGTAAAATCCATCCATTTTTAATTTAGGTTGTGCTTAGTTAATACCACTATTTCTTAAAATCCGCTGTGACACGTGTTTCGATGCTTTGCGCATAATTTTCAAACACCGTATATTTCATACAATGTTTGCAAATAATGCAGAATGCAACGAAACATGTGTCACAGTAGATTTTAAGAAATAGTGGTATTTACTAAGTAAAACATGAATGTATTAATTTTAAATCAAACACAGATTTTTTGAGTCTACATACTTAGTTGTATTTTATTAACAAAAACACATAAAAAATTATATTGTGACAATTGTTTCGCCTTGTTAGGGCATTATCAAACGAATGACATTCGTTTGAATGCCCTAACAAGGCGAAACAATTGTCACAATAATTTTTTTATGTGTTTTTGTTAATAAAATACAACTTAGCAGACTCAAAAAATCTGTGCTTGATTTAAAATTAATACATAAATTAAAATGGAGTTCTACAAATTAAACGCCAAATCAAAAAATAAAATAAAAAATAAATAAAATAAAAAACTTGAATTAAAATGACCATAATTTTGTTGCAGTCCGAATCGACCGCAATTGTCAAGCAGCACGGAACGAGCGGACAGGGTGTCTCCGCCACCACTAACTACATCAAGCTGCAGATTGAGCCCGGGAGTGGCGCCTACGAATACAATGTCAAATACCACCCGCTCCAAGATGCCAAGCACTTCAGGATAAAATTATTGAAAGGTACGTTCCAAACCAAGGGTGGCCAACCCGCGACCCGCGGAGCATTTCACACATTTTTTCTTAAGTGCACATAAAACTATCAAAATAACATACCATCGTGCGTAGTTTGTATCATATCCCATATATGGAAGTATCTCATTATTGTGACAAATTCTTCTAAATATATATATGGTATATTTGTGTTAACAAACAATCACAACATTTTGTGATCGACTTTTAACTACACATTAATAATAATACAAGCTGCTATAAGTGACTGCTAGAACGACTCAAAAGTAAAAATGCTATGTAAAAGCTAGTTATACAGTAGCCATGATACTAGCAAAAAATCTAATCGATATTCAGATGGTGAAATGGTTAAGGAATGCTTGGGGTGTGGACGACATAAGAAAACAAATTGAAGATAATTTGAAAAATCGAGCATCATGTTTCCTTTGAATAATAAAAGAAATGTTGTTTTACGGCCCGGTAAGAAATCTGATTTCTAAAATCTGGCCCGGCTACTGAAAATGTTGGCCACCCATGCTCTAAACTGTGTTTCTTCCTCTGCTTGTGCCCTGTCAGGACCCCGTATTGTTGGCAATCACTCCGGCATCCTCAGTCCTGCACCTTCCGGAACAACTCCCACACCCCTTTCCCTTAAACTGTACTTCTTACGGTATTCCCATTATGTCAAATACCAAATTTCTAAGATTTTCACAGGTTTTTATCAAAATTTTAAAGTTTAACCCTTACAATGCCAGAAGCTATTAACATGGCCATACCCAGTAGGCCGTGATTTTTTCAACAAAAATGTGAAAGCTTTTAGAAAGATGACTGTAACTTTGATAATACTGTGCAACCGATCTTTTTAGGTAAAACCTGAATGTTTTTTCTCCATTTGAAAAATATTTAGTGTATTTAATAAAAATAATTAAACAATACCTTTTCTATGCAAAAACAACACTTTCCGCCCTGTAGCGGGTAAATATTAAGTTAAAAATATGCCACTTTTGCTGGGATGTAGTACATTTTCTGGGTATTTCGAAAACATACACAACTGAAAATTGACGGTTTTTGATATTTGACGTTGTTGAAAGGAGTGAGCGAATTGTCAAATTTTTAAAAAGTGTCAGGTATCAAGTATCCAGCCTCAATGGCGCCGGGTTAGTGATATATATATTTTTCCGTGAGTTTATTAAAATAATGCTTATTATTGTCATTTTTGTTCAGCTCATAGAGAATTTCTGGGACCGCATACCTACGATGGATATAATCTGTTCTTACCGAGGAAACTTGATAACGACGAAACTACACTTGTCTCGCCACATCCTACCACGGGCGAATCGGTCTCCGTAACGGTAAGCAATTATTTTTATCGATACTTGTCTCTCAATTTTTTTAAAAGGAATTACCCGCAGAGCCCCTACTTTAAGAGGCTTGTCTGCAGGTAGGATAGTAAGGATAGGAAAAGTAAATGTGAAAAATACATCACAAACACCCTGACCAATTGAAAATAAATTTTTCTCGAATTAATTTTGCAATTGGTGGGAATCGAACCCGCGACGCCAGTTTCACAGTTGAGTGTCTACCTTACTACACCACGGCGCCTGTCTGATGCCAATTCGCATAACTGTTTAAATGTTACAAGACACAATAACTTCATAAGTTTGTGCATTTTTTATGCAATTTTTTTTAAGCAGTATTTCCTACAGGTTTTTCAATTCAAATTGAACGCTTCACAAACCAAATTAGACGTTTTACAAAACTAATTCGGCAGTGTAATGTTCAGCATGCTCGGCTACCGTTCTGGTGTTGGGAAGTCACTACACAATAAAAAATTAGTGATTTTAAAATGGAAAAATACAGAAGTCAAAAATTATAATAATTTCGATTTATTTGCTGAAAACATTAAAAAACCATCTGGCAACGCTTAGAGAACAAGCATAGGTCCACTCTGGTCGGGAGCCCAAAAGCAACTGCTGCGTGCTGCTAGTCAGCCAGAGAACATTGAGCTTTGAGCTCCTCACGCTTGCACAGTCCAAGTATGCAAGAGTGGGATGCGAATATAGTGCCGCGGTTCCCGCACACTCTTCACGCGAATTTGGTTCCGATATTCACTAAAAACCTCCGATGTACCTGATGAATTCTGATTATTATTAATATTATTTTTTGAATCAATGCGTAAATATGTTATAGAGGAATACATAAAATCTTAGCCTTGTATTTATTATATTTATAGAGATATTGATGGTTATTAGAAGCAATGTGTACAAGGTACACAATACCGGGAGGGGAGGGTTAACCCATCGGCCTATCAGCCGCCAACCGTTGGCGGTAGGTATATTTTTACATTTGCAAATCAGCCGCTGTTTAAGCCACGCCCCCATTCGTGGTAGTTCATATTATAAAGATATTTTCGTGTGATATCTACAAATCAGTAAAGAACGCTATTTGTAATGCATTATTTCTTATAATTTTATTACAAATTTATTGACGACACTTGACTAAAGATGTCCCTGTAAGGATAGAATTATCCTTTTGATTGAAATATCAACTATAATATAATAATAATAAAACCCTTATCCGCACCCCAATGGTGCATAGGGCACTGCGTCATATAAACGCAGTGTTATCTTGATTGTTTACACATGAAGGAAAGGTGATCAGCCCTCCGCTTCAGGTACCAGTCCAGGGTAATATTGAATAAATATTACAGTGAAAAAATCACTCATATTTATTTTACCCCCCCTGGGAATCGAACCCGGATCCTCCAGAACGGTAGCCGAGCGTGCTGACCATTACACTATGGAGGCGGACTTTCAACTATAATATCAACTATAATCAGTGAGAAATCAAAACTTTACATCCCAGGAGTAATGTTTTATTGAGTTATTTTTTCAAGTTTTCATGTTAATTTATCACATTTCTGATCTACATACACGATAAAATACAAGTATAATAGTTACATGTACCATATTTCTTGGTAAAACAGTAAAAGTTATAATTTTATGAGATAGTTTATTTTTATAACTCGGTTGAATTTGAACGCCGTTGACGCCGCAGCCACGCGCGCGGTGTTATTGGTCGGCTGTTGGACCGCGCACTAAACATTTGATGGTACCTTTTTCTGCATCAAAGATTATTTCTATGTTTGGTCTCGTTTTATCAGGGACAAAATATTAGAGCGCCCCCTTGTTTGACAACCCATATCACCTTCCCCTCCGGGCGGGGCAACTTTCTTACTTGCAGGGATACATTCAATTAGTGTCTTTATATACATGTTTTGAAAAAAAACTGATATGCGGATGGGTTAGTAACAATGACTAAACAGGTAAACTCGATCATACATTTCTTGTCTATAGTTATTACAGAGTAATTCTTTAATTTTAGGTGACTTTCGTGAAAGCCAGAAAATTTCGAGAAATGAAACAGTTGTATAATATTCTTTTCAAAAGAATAATGGCCGAACTAAAAATGGTGGACTTCAAGCGAAACTATTATGATCCGACAAACCCAACAAAAATACCGCAGTACAAGCTGGAAATATGGCCGGGGTATGTAACTCAACTTATTTAATAATATATAGTAACCTCCGTAAATGCCCAGACTTCCGTATTCTTCTTCATCTATGTTGAATGTCGGGTTGTGTTCCTGTGGTTAGTGTCGCGGGCTCTTAAGTCAGAATTCTCGGTTGGAACCCACTCTACCACAATTTGATACCTATTACTAATAATGAGCCGCTCAGGCTCACAGAAATACTATGAAATTGAAAAAATTGTGTAAATAATATAAACACTAATATTTCTCTTTTTTTATAAAAAATTAAATAAATTTTTAAAAAATATTTGAAAAATAACTTCCATAATGGATAAATATCACGATGTGTGGTTATTGACTTATAAATTAATATGAAAAATCACAAGACTATCGATGACATTCTTATTGAAATCTGTAGAGAACTAAGGGAGATATGAAGGCTTTAGATATTTGAATAAAATGAAAAACGTGCATTCGCATACGTCATCTAACGTTTTGTGGCGTCATATGGTTTATAGAGCTGTAAAAGTAGTAGTGTGGATTGTTTGTTTGCCACTACACTACCATTTGTGTTATACAAATATGAGGGGAGGGGGGAGTGGGAGGGTGGACCATAGACATCAACAAATACAGCCGCCAATAATTTAGCGATGACACCAACATTAAAATAACTCGATCGTTTCTGTGACGTCATTCATCGCCAACTTACGAAAATAACGTTTTTTCCAAGGCAAATTTTCCAAAAGAAAACGATGAATGAAAATATTAATTATATCGGCTGCTGTGAACACAAAATGAGTCTAATGCAATCCTTTATAGGTTGAGTATGTTAAATTAGATATTCCTCCCGTCTGAAAATGATCCGTTGGTAATGAGCAATCAAATATTTAATTTGGTTTACAATTTTAAAGACTTGCCTTGTGAGGTCTATCTCCTCTGGTGGATATTACAACCTAAGCCTATCTCTGGTATAGTAATTGGTTCGCTTTGTCTGCCCAGTTGAATGGCATCGCCGCGATAATAGGGCATGATTCCCTCATTGTCGAATTATAAATAAGACTTATATTCCTCAAAATACAGTAGGGAGTTTACAAATGTAAGAGAGATATGAAATGAGATAGTCCAGATTTGTGAATAAGTATTTGGCCACACTCAAAACGTTGTTGACTCTCGGGATTGTTTATGGCTAATTTTTCAGTTATGTAACAGCTGTGGACGAGTATGAGGGCGGCGTGATGCTGTGCATCGACGCGTCGCACCGGGTGCTGCGCAGGGAGAGCGTCCTGCAGCTCCTCCGGGACATGCACTCCCTGCATCCCAGCAGCCTGGAGATCGACCTCAGGAGGACGCTCATCGGGCAGGCCGTCATGACCACCTACAACAACACGTGCTACATGTGAGTACTCACCAAAGTGTGGACACCTTCATCTTGCTTTAGCCCTTCATGGAAAAATCTTATCAATGGTTGAACTTTGTCGGAGTTAAAGTTCATTATTTTGTCCTGTTCTTTTCCCAACGATGCTGCACCTTCAATAGTGGAAATTGTTTACTAATAAATATTAACCGGATCCACGCGGCTCGCATAACCGTATGTGTTTTAATAAAACATGCCCCATACGCGGCTGACATAACCGTTTGTGTTTTTACTTTGCTCCAAGTTTCGAACCTCAGTTCAACTTGGAGGGATTTTTTCATGGTGTGGAACTTTGGATAAAATAATACGTCAATCCTTGGCCTTATGACATCTGTTGAAATATCTGACTAATGATTTGTAACATCACAAGGATAAATAAAAGAACAGATCCCTAATTTTTCTTGCGGTCGGTAATTAGTCCGCGCCATAATCATGCCCTATATCTGTCTCACTCTCGACGCTACGCATTGCCAGCGGGTAAGAGTGACACACGATGCGTGCTTTGATTTATTTATTTTACGATGTTATTTGTTTATATTACGATATATTTCAAGAATAATGTGACACAAGTGTATTATAGAGTACCAAAAAGGCACAATGAATCCCATTGAACGTTTTTGTTTAGGAAAATAAATCGTTTCTTGACTAAATACATGATAAAAGTAATCATTTTAAAAACGGCGAAATACCGCCGCGTACGGGCGTCTCTCAGGAACAAAGTTGACGTGGTCAAAAGGTTAAAACGTGTTCAGCTGATGTACAGTATAATATGTTTGCGACTACTGCAAGCGTCCAAGGCTTAGACGCTTGTCTATGTCTATGGAATAAATCCATAGAAATTGTCGTAACGAAGACATGGACATTTAAGTTGAAGCGTTCGGACAATAACGATCCATACAGTCCTTACCTACTGTTACTAGCTATTTGTAATTTATTACACTGGCAAGCCAACTAGTTTTGTCGCTCTCCTATCACTCTCCTGTCACTCAAAGCGAGCTCACTCATTCTCTCTTGCTTACACATCGGTAATCTGTGTTTTGTTTTTTTTTTAAATTGGCATCAGTCAAAGGGCCGCACTAGAATAGCCAAAAGGACGCATGCGGCCTTAAGACCGCAGGTTCCCCATGCCTGGTCTAAGCGTTGACATGATGAAGAAAGTCTTAACAAGCATATAATTGACCACATTAAGCAATGGCTACTCTGAAACCAGTAGTCGTGAAGTATTTTTTTAAGTGGTATTACACAAAGTAAACGATGAATGATAAGGAGTGTCATATTACCATACCTTCTTCATATTCTTCTTCTCTTAATGGATCTGTTGATCCGTTTAATCAGGGCTGCTCCGGTCTTGTTCCTGTGATTGGGAGATCATGCTTTCCATCTATCTAATTAATATGTATACAAATATACTCGCGTCAACTTTGTACCTGAGAGACGCCCCGTACTCAGCGGTATTTCACCGTTTTTAAAATGATTACTTTTATCATGTATTTAGTTAAGAAACGATTTATTTTCCTAAACAAAAACGTTCAATGGGATTCATTGTGCCTTTTGGTACTCTATAATACACTTGTGTCACATTATTCTTGAAATATATCGTAATATAAACAAATAAAATCGTAACATAAATAAATCAAAGCACGCATCGTGTGTCACTCTTACCCACTGGCGATGCGTAGCGTCGAGAGTGAGACAGATATAGGGCATGATAATGGCGCGGACTAATTACCGACCGCAAGAAAAATCAGGGATCTGTTCTTTTATTTATCCTTGTGATGTTACAAATTATTAGTCAGATATTTCAACAGATGTCATAAGGCCAAGGATTGACGTATTATTTTATCCAAAGTTCCACACCATGAAAAAATCCCTCCAAGTTGAACTGAGGTTCGAAACTTGGAGCAATGTAAAATCACAAACGGTTATGTCAGCCGCGTATGGGACATGTTTTATGAAAACGCAAACGGTTATGTGAGCCGCGTTGATCCTTTTAAATATTTCCCCGAAAGTAAAAAAGTTGCCCCGCCCGGAAGGAAGGTGACATGCTTTGTCAAACAATGACTCGCTAATATTTTGTACCTGATAAAGCGAAAATAAACAAAAAAAAATTATTTTAATACAGAAAAAAGTAACACGCACTTAACAGATTGATTTTCGTGGTATAAATCGGTCCAACAAATCATATTGCTCACGTGTGACTCATACTTTTGAAGCGACAAAGGCGTTCAAATTCAACCGAATTACAAAAATAAACTGTTTCATAAAATTATAACTATTACTGTTTTGCCAATAAATATGGTACATATAACTATGTATTAGGCGCATTTTATCGGGTGTCTAGATCAGAAATGTGATAAATTGACAAGAAAACTTGAAAAAATAACTCGGTAAAACATAACCCTTGGGATGTAAAGTTTTGAATTTTAACTGATTTTAGTTTCTTACAGGGACATCTTTGGTCAAGTACCGTTAATAAATTTGTATAAAAATAATAAGAAGTAATGCATTACCAAAAGTTTCACACAAAAGTGTCTTTATAATATAAACTACCCACACGTGCAGGTGTGGCTAAACCGCGGCTGATGTGTTAATGTAAAATATTCTTCGCCGCCAAGATATGGCGGCTGGTATACCGATGGGTTAGTCATGGTGAGAACGATAGAAGGGCTTTGAGGAGCTAAGAGAGAGCGGACATCGTGGCTGCGCAACATTGCCGGGATAAGAGGTAGAGAAAGTCCAAAAAAAGTTTCTGATGTATCTCTACATGAGAGAGTACGGCTATTATCTTCGGCTCTACCTGACCGAGTTTATCCATGCTTGGCTACAATAGTATTTGAGACTAGAAGAAATGTGTATTTGATTACGCATTTTTATCGATTGTTGCGCGGTATGATCGATAATCCTAAAATTATCCGTAACATTGGTCTGTATGTTCCCTATAGTTACCTAAGACAGTGTCGACGTAGATTGTTTCACATTCCTATACACAGGACCAACCTGCCGATGGTTATGCCTGTAGGAAGAGCTACCGCTATGTTGAACAATATGTCATTGGGTATTGATCTGTTCCGTGTGTCTGAAGGAGTTTTCCGAAGTTGGATTCTTCTACACTTTTTGCAATAGTATTCTTGCTTATTTTCTATTTTTGTTAATGTATACGATTTAAATATAAGTTTGTAATGTGTATATTATCTATAAATAAATAAATTGATATTTAAAAAAAAAATAATTAAAAAAGAGGGGCGGAGGAGTTTTTCCGGAAGGCGCAGGACCTCGAAACCTTTGAGCTGGAGTGATCACCAACGTTGGTTTACCTGACAGGGCACCAGCAGAGAAGGATTATTCCCTGCAATGTTTCGAATAACGCTTTGATGTATATCTCACTTTGCTTCAGTGTCGATGATGTGGATTTCACGCAGTCACCTATGTCCAGCTTCTCTTCAAAGTCGGGAGAAATCACCTACATGGATTACTACAAGAACAACTATGGGATCGAAATCACCGATCCAAACCAGCCGCTGTTGATCCACAGGTATTTTAAACTTCTTCTTCTTCCGCTTGGTGTAGGCCTTCTGGCCTGTTTTTATGATGGATTATTCTCCTGCGACCCTCTACCTTCAATGCTACATCAGGATTAATAAACTATACCATATAGATTAAAATTACAAAGAAAAAACGTTACCAAAGGATGATCCAAAAAATATTTTTTCTTGGTGTAAGCCTTGTGGCCTGTTTTAAAGAGGGATTAGCCTCCTGCGATGTTGATTCCCAGCTGTCAATCCATCTCTTTAGTGGTCTGCCTGAGAGTACCTTGGGGATGGCCGTGCAGTGCAATGTGGGGGAGTCTGGATGGTATACCATTGTCACATGGGTATACCATTGTCTTCTTCGTTTTCTTTCCCACCTTACGATGTCTTGGATCTTGCATATTTAAAAAAATGTATATTTTAACATGATATAAAGGGTCCGCCAAATAACTTTTTTTTTTCAAAAACAGGGCGCAAAACATCGAGTGTAGCTTCGGCTGTGTGGCACGTAGCGCCGTCCTGTTGAAACCAAATGTTGCCAATATCCTCCTCTTCAATTTTTGTGAACAAAAATCCGTTCAACATGGCCCGATAACGATCGCCATTGACTGTAACGGCCACTCCTTGCTCATTTTCAAAGAAAAATGGCCCAATTATGCCTCTGGACCAAAATCCGCACCAAACAGTGACTCGTTTTGGGTGTACCGGCTTTTCAATGTATGCGTGCGGGTTTTCTGTGCCCCAAATACGACAATTTTGCTTGTTTACATACCCGCCAAGATCAAAATGAGCTTCATCCGAAAAGATGATTTTTTTGGCAAAATCGGCATCTTCTGTAAGTCGATCGCAGGCCCACTCAGCGAAGCGAAAACGCATTGGATGGTCAGTTGGCTTCAACTCCTGAACCAATTGGACTTTGTATGGCGTCATACCAAGGTCTTTATGCAAAATTCGTCTCAATGATGTCTCCGAAATGTTCAATTGTTGAGAACGACGGTGAATTGATGTTGATGGCGCTTCACGCACACTTTCTGCCACAACATCGATATTCTCGGGTGTACGCACTGTTTTTGGCTTTTCACGCTTTGGTTTATCGATGAGGATGCCAGTTTCTTTCACTTTTTTCACAAGATAACGAACATACGGAGCTGACGGTGCTTCTCTTCTTCCAAAAACCGTACGCAATTTTCGCACACATTCTGCAATATTACCATGATTTTCAAAGTAATGTCGCAATATTTCCCAGCGTTGTTCAAGCGTATACACAACCATATTCGCTCAGCGGAAGGATAAAACTAATTATCTGTCAAATCAGACATGAGCTAAGTGTTACCATTCACGAAATAAGCACTAGTTGAAAAAAAAAACTTTAGATGGCGGACCCTATACATCGCTCACTCCTTCCAAGAAGGACATAAATCAAAAAACTTGATTTTTCAGTTTAACGTTTTTAAAGTTTAATAATTTAAAAATTTAATACAATGTATTAAAAATAAATATCAAGCCACTTTTTACTTTTTAACTTTTTACTGCGCAACAGATCTTTTTAAGTAAAACCTGAAGGTTTTTTCTCCATTTGAAAAATATTTTGTTTATTTAAAAAATAATAAAAGAATACCTTTTCTTCAAAATGCAAAAACAACACTTTCTGCCCTGTAGCGGGTAAATATTAAGTTAAAAATATGCCTCTTTTGCTGGGATATAGTACATTTTCTGGGCATTCCGATAACATGCACAACTGAAAATTGACGATTTTTTATTTATGACGTTCTTGAAAGGAGTAAGCGACATACAAAAAAGAAAGAAAAATTAAAAGTAGAAACTTTATTATGTACAATGTTTACAATATTAACTCTTGATCATTTACCCATTGCTTTATTCTGTCTTTGGTCCATATTTTAGTTTACCCTCTTACCTCCGCCGACAATAAATTAAGTTATAATAAAATATTTATAGTGTTTTTAAAACAAAGTTACATTTTAACTATATTTTTTATTATTATTTAGTCAAATGCTTTGGCTTTCTTACTATTCTTTTTTTTGTTTGAAGGAAAACCTCCCGTGACAACCTGAGGGATCAACCCCGGGTCTTGTTGATAGCCCTAATCCCGGAATTATGCAACCTCACAGGACTATCGGACGATATGAGAAACAACTTTAGCCTGATGAAGGAAGTGGCCATGTACACAAGAATCACTCCCAACCAGAGATTCTATGCCATCAAAAAGGTATTGACCATGTTATAATACCGGATAACCATATTCACAGACATCACGTACAATCAGCAAACTTTTAGCGAAAATTTAAACCTGTCTGGGAGTGTGACCATACATGGTCATCCAAACAAAACTTTCCTCAACGGAGTGTGGGCGCACTTATAATTAAAGCCCGGTGATATTTATTTCTAAAATGGCACTTTTACTGCTATCTGTAGTTGTATTTAAACATTAAAATCACACCTCAGATTATTTTTCTGTTTTACCCACCAGATTTTACTTTAATGTTTATGTTTTGATTTAACGTTTTCGTAATGATCTAATATCTTGGTAACATTGTTTCTGCTCTGGTCTCTATCCCGTATGTGACCATCAGTCTTACACGTCTTAAATTTTCTTACTTTGCTTTTGATATTCAATATTCTTCAAGATTTTTTCTATTAGTCATCCCGATATTACAGCCGCTTTATAGATCTGCCTTAGAGTCTCATCATAGAAGTTGCTAGTGCTACTAATGTCAACTCCCAGATACTTGAACTCCATTTCCTGGTCAATTATTTGATAAAAATCAACATTCATTTACGTCCATACTCCCGGAAATCCACCCTTTCACGGAAAATGCACCTACAACGTAATCGTTGGTTTTTAGTTTGTGAACAATGTGAACAACTGCCCGGCCGCCAGGCAGATGCTGGCCAACTGGGGCCTGAGCCTCTGCCCCGACACCGTCAAGCTCAACGCCCGCGTGCTCCAGCCGGAGCAGATCATATTCGCGGACGGGCGCAAGGTGGCCGGGACGCCCCAAGCCGACTGGGGACGCGACGTCTGCTCCAACCGGAGCATCCTCGCCGTGGACCTGGACAACTGGGCCGTGCTGCACGTCAAGAAGGACAAGATCTGCACGGATGTGAGTCGGCCTCATTCATTCTAAGGACAAAACATTGACAAATAGTGGTGTGTTAGACTGCTACTTAGCGATATCGCTATTACCGATATCACCATGTATCGCTATTACCAATATCACCGATATCACCATACTAGGATTCAATTCAATTTCAATTCAATTAAATTTATTTATTTATAGTTAATATACACATTACAAACTTAAATTTAAATCGTATACATTAACAAAAATATAAAATAAGCAAGAATACTATTGCTAAAGGTGTAGAAGAATCCCGCTTCGGAAAACTGCTTCAGACACATGGAACAGATCAATATCCAATGAGATATTGTTCAACATAGCGGTAGCTCTTCCTGTAGGCATAACCATCGGCAGGTTGGTCCTGTGTATAGGAATGTGAAACAATCTATGTCGACGCTGTCTTAGGTAACTATCGGAAACATACAGACCAATGGATTATCAGGATTATCGATCCTACCTGTTACCAGTCTGCTAACCAGACTCTGGTTCATGCTCCTCGTATCTCGTACTATGCGCCGCCGCGGTACGCGGTATGCTAAATTATTTAATATCGGAATATCTGTGATATCTCCGCGTATTTCCCAACCCGGTGAGTCCTAAGCCGAGCGATATTTGACACGCCATCACTGACATTGTCATGTATATTTGTCTTTTCATTTATATCTAATAATCCAATAGACTAAGAAAGAGATATACAATGCAAGACAAAATTCAAACACCTTATGAAAATAATGCGCAACGCATCGAAACACATGTCACAATTGATTTTAGGAAATAATGGTATTTATCGAGTAAAACCTAAATTAAACATGGATAGATTTTACCACAAAGTGACTGCTGAATATAGTAATGAAATTCCATATTATTCTTCACCTATGTTGAGATGTCAGAATGCAGATATAACGAGGATGTGTGTCGGTGTTGCAGTCCTTCGTGGACACCGTCCTGCGTTGCGGGCCGCCCATGGGCATGCGCATCTCCAGCCCGAAGGTGGTGTGCCTGCAGAACGACAAGCCCGAGACGTACAGCTTGGCGCTCAAGGAGGTCATCAACCCGAGGCTACAGATGGTGATGTGCATCTGCCCAACCGCGCGCGACGACCGCTACTCGGCCATCAAGAAGACCTGCTGCCTGGAGAACCCCATCCCGTCCCAGGTAAAACCTGAATGTTTTTTCTCCATTTGAAAAATATTTAGTATATTTAAAAAAAATACTTAAACAATACCTTTTTTTCAAAATGCAAAAACAACACTTTCTGCCCTGTAGCGGGTAAATATTAAGTTTAAAATATGCAGCTTTTGCTGGGATATAGTACATTTTTTGGGCATTCCGAAAACATGCACAATTGAAAATTGACGAATTTTGATATATGACGTTGTTGAAAGAAGTGAGCGATATGTGAGCACAGGGAGTACACATGCATCAAATGTTTTCCATTCAATATTATTGATTTATTTCTAGGTGATAAACTCGCATACTCTGATGAACAAGATGAAGCTCCGCGCTGTTGCGCAGAAGGTGGCTCTGCAGATGAATTGCAAACTTGGCGGGACGCTGTGGGCAGTCAATATACCCTACAAGAACGCCATGGTAGTCGGCATCGACATTTACCACGGAGCCGGAAGGCCGTCCTTTGCAGGTAAAATCTTACCACCATTTTTATTTTTGTGAAGTGAAACTTAAACCCCTTAAAGATGCTGCGTGGCACTTAACCTTTCCTTCCCGGTGATATGTATTTACTACATTTCGACTCATAATAAGAGTATCAATATAAAATACAATCGATACGGGCTCAGAACTTTTGTATTCATCCGTAGTATGTATAATTACATATGACATATCGCCTGAAATGTGTTAACACACTAAGGACAGAAAGGGTATTTTTACCTTCCGCGCCGGCCTCATTTCTTAGGCAGAAAATAATGAATTATAAACTAACTAACTAACTAACCATCACGCCGCTTCCCCACAGGGGTAGGCAGAGAGAATAGAATGCCACACCACTCTGTCCTTGCAAACATTCTTCGCCTCTTCCACGTTCATGCATCTCCTCATACATACCCGCCGTTTGTTATGACTCCTAACCTGACCACTTTCAAGTATTTGGCATACCTGATTGTGCCTTGTTTTTCTCGGTCTTCCTCTGCTTCTTTTCCCAATTACATTCGCCTCATAAATTTGTTTTACCGTTCTTTCCTCACTCATTCGTTCTACATGTCCAACCCATCTCAACACACCTTTCTTAATTATAATGAATTATCCAATGTTTTTATATAAATATTATATGTATACATATTATCTCTTTATTAAGTATAATACATAGTATCTCTTTATTAAATATTATATGTATACATATTATCTCTTTATAATCTCTTTATTAAGGTCTTAACTATATGTTTATAATTATCAAATCCCGTCGCCAGCGCTAATGTGCAAAGGCAAATAGCCGCAAGTTAAAAACAGTAGTTTTGAGATAAACGAGTTTATAGTTAACATCAAATGTTGCTTTTTGCCAAAAAATGAATCAAATTAATACAATTTTGCGGCTACATATTTGGATAGTGAATACCTCGGTAAAGGAAAAAGATAGAACAAAATTTGTGATTGTAGATGAAGAACCCTCGTCCCCCTCCGTAGTGTAATGGTCAGCACGCTCGGCTACCGTTCTGGAGGTCCCGGGTTCGATTCCCAGGGGGGGGTCAAATAAATACAAGTGTTTTTTTCACTGAAATATTTATTCAATATTACCCTGGACTGGTACCGGAAGCGGAGGGCTGATCACCTTTCCTTCATGTGTAAACGATCAAGATAACTCTGCATTTATATGACGCAGTGCCCTATGCACCATTGGGGTGCGGATAAGGGTTTTATTATTATTATTATTATTATTAGATGAAGAAAGCTTTGAGCCGTGTTACGCCAGACAGTCGCAACTTGAGTTACGGATAGTTGCCTTTACACATTAGAGCGGTCCGCAGGCGTAAAAAATATCCATCCGAAATGAATTAACGTTCTGCTTGTTCTCGCAGGCTTTGTTGCTTCATTCAATAACACAATGACGCGCTGGACCAGCCACGTCATCATACAGAGTAAAGGGCAGGAGCTGATCGACGGGCTCAAGGTCAGCTTTGTGAAGGCGATCAAGCACTATTACAACGTCAACGGGATCTTCCCCGGCAGAATCTTCATCTACAGGTATGTTTATCTACTCCTTTTTCCTCCGTCTCTCCATATATCCTGGGATCTGTCTGCGCCTTGAGATATCAACTGCAAGCATTCTCTGCATCTATGCTTATCCCATGTATTGTATCCTCATTACATCATTTTTTAATCATTGGCGTCAGTTATTGTATGAATTGGGATTTTAAAATAATTGTTTTTATTTATGTAATATTCAATTATAAACAAAACATTTGTTTTTTTACCACTTTATTATATTGTCCGCCTCCGTAGTGTAATGGTCAGCACGCTCGGCTACCGTTCTGGAGGTCCCGGGTTCGATTCCCAAGGGGGGTAAAAATAAATATAAGTGATTTTTTCCCTGTAATATTTATTCAATATTACCATGGACTGGTACCTGAAGCGGAGGGCTGATCACCTTTCCTTCATGTGTAAAACGATCATGATAACACTGCGTTTTTAAGACACAGTGCCCTATGCACCATTGGGGTGCGGATAAGGGTTTTATTATTTATTATATTATTATATTGTAACAACTAGTTTCGGAAGCTACAAATACTTGCATCTAGAATTTTTAATTTTTTTATTAATTTTTTACCCTTCAATAACTCTTCTTTTCAAAAACATATATTTAATTTGAAAAAAAAGTTGGGCTTAATGTTTTTTTTTTTTTAATTTTGCAAAAGCACATTATGTTTTGAACAAATTATAAATAAAACACTGTGTTTTTTACCAGTTGAGTATTTTATTTTTATTTTAAATTACTAGTTTCTGAAACTAGAGATACTCTCATCTACGTGTTTGAATATATATTATATATTGAATGTTAAAATCAAATAATCTTTTTTGACATCTCATCAAAGATGAAGACGGGCTGACGACCGTCATAGGCTGGTTTAAGTGATCACTTTACACACGTGTAACATTCACCAATTCTACCCATTATTGACAGCCACAGTACTCAAATTCTTGGAAGTTCTATATATAAATATATGAACCAATTTTTAAAACATTATTCTTAAATCACTAGAACTTCACTAGAGACATCTATTGGTGAGATGAAAATAAGCTTTATATTGAGCTGAAACTCTTTTATTAGTATGTGAGATCTGAATCCTGGATTATAATCACACACATGAGAAACGCCAGAAAATATCATTTTCTTTTTTATTATTTAAGCTTACAATTTGACCAGATAACTTATTTACAACATTTTATGAGTGTGTCCAAATACAAACAAAACATTGTACAAGAATCACTAGAATTTTCACTAGTGACATCTATTGGTGAGACGAAGAAGCTTTTTTATTGAGCAGAAACTCTTAAATTAAATAACTCCTATAATTGGAGATAATCCTGATTTGTGAACAAGTATTTGGATACACTCAAAACGTTGTAAGGGTCAATCGTGTCTTACCGCAAAGTGAATGCCAATACAACGAATAACATGTACTGAACATCCGCACTGTCCCCGGTGCAGGGACGGCGTCGGGGACGGGCAGCTGCCGCTCGTCAAGGAGTACGAGGTCCCACAGCTGGAGACCTGCTTCGCGCTGGTGGACCCCACCTACCACCCGCCCATGACCTTCATCGTGGTGCAGAAGCGGATCAACACGAGGATCTTCTCCGTCGCCGGCAACCAGCTCGACAACCCTGACCCCGGGACCGTGGTGGACCAGACCGTCACCAGGAGGGCGCTGTGAGTAGCTCTCCTCCAACTCTCCTCATCCTCGACTCGTGTTATTTATTCATTTCATTCACTCATTCAAACCCTTTTTTATTTTTTATCCATCCCTTATGTCATTGTGGCCATATTAGGTCTATTGTGACCTCCCTCTGTATCACAGCTCACTGCCAAGACCTACATGAGTCATGCATCTCACGACCTGTCTTGGTGGTATGAGCTTCACCTTCTCGGAGTCCAGTAGAGGTCCTCCAAGGATGTGACTTCGTTTGTGAGCGAGTGCGTCACAATTGTAGAGAATGTGGATTGGCGTTTCGTTATCCTCCATACAAAATCTGCATACTGGGGAAACCCTTATTCAAACCCTTATCCGCATCCCAATGGTGCATAGGACACTGCATCATATAAACGCACTGTTATCTTGAACGTTAACAGATGAAGGAAAGGTGATCAGCCCTCCGCTTCAGGTGCCAGTCCAGGTTACCAATATTATATTAGTTATGCTTACGTACATTGAGTTTTTTTATCCGTTTTACTGCTTTTTCACATATTATGCCAAA
This sequence comes from Brachycentrus maculatus, assembly GCF_059751285.1. Lineage (NCBI taxonomy): Eukaryota > Metazoa > Arthropoda > Insecta > Trichoptera > Brachycentridae > Brachycentrus > Brachycentrus maculatus. The sequence continues at coordinate 802,385 of NW_028280923.1, forward strand.
ATTGCGGAAGAATTTTAGAGATAAAATCAAGATACGATCAAGATAACACTGCGCTTATATGATGCATTGCCCTATGCACGATCGGGTGCCGATATTGGTTTGAAGAAGAAGAAATAAAATATTGCCAATTTTGCAATAAAATCTTTAGCAATTTTACTGTACATGTAAGAAAAATCTCAGCACTAAAGTGCCTAGAGAAAAATCTATGCCTAATAATGGTGCCGTTATTCGTTCCAGCTACGACTTCTTCCTGGTGTCGCAGAAGGTGCGTCAGGGCACGGTGACGCCCACGCACTACATAGTGCTGTACGACACCAACGGCATCCAGCCCGACCACGTGCAGCGCTTCACGTACAAGATGTGCCACCTGTACTACAACTGGCCGGGCACGGTCCGCGTGCCCGCGCCGTGCCAGTACGCGCACAAGCTCGCCTACCTCATGGGGCAGGTCGTGGGCAAGCAGCACGACCCTTCCCTCGGGGACAAGCTCTTCTTCCTGTGAACCATGCCTGACCTTTCTATTGCTCATTCTAACCCTTCCCTTAGGCGGCTTGTGCACTACACGGAATTCTACCGTCCGGCAGTCCGGTTTTGAAAAATAAAAGCGACTACAACCTGTTTGAATAATCCCTGTTATAAGCGTTTAGTCTGAACCCGCTATTAGATTCATAGTAGAATTTACTTTTAAAACGTCATATATATGACATTTCAAAACATTTTAAGTATATTTTTCCAATTTATAGAACGTTGAAAACATTATTATTTTTACAGTATTCTGCATCATTAAGTCCAAATTGCATATTTTCGAGATAAGGTTTTTTGCCAGTACACCCACGATATGTATGTCATAGAAAATACTTCTACTGTCCATAGAGTCATTAAATATTAAAACTGCATTCTTTTAAACTATCAATAAATGGATAAACATCATAACAGTACATATTAAAACACTAAAGCAGCTTGTGCACTGCCCGGAATTTACCGTCCGGCAGTCCGGTTTTGAAAAATAAAAGCGATTACTACAGTTTAGCGTGATCGAATATACGCGCACCGTGATCACGCACCGATCGAGCACACTGATCCGAAGAAAGAAAGTCAAAAGCACAAGCCAATCATCCGTTTTATATGCTAACCGAAGTGCCGGACGGTAAAATTCCGTGTAGTGCACAAACGCCCTTACGGTGCTAAAAACTTCCGCGTACACCGGCGATATGTATTTTGTACACCATATTAATACACTATCTGCGGGAAGGGTTATTTTACCGTTTCACTCGACTGGTGGTGTTACCCTTCAGTAATTTTACCTTGTCACTCGACTCATCGTAAATTGCGTGTAAGTTATTTTTACGCATGACTTTTTCGGCATCTTTTGATCTCATATCGATGTATACAGTATGGTTAAATGTTATCACTTCTTTTCAGAGTTGTTTATCTCTATTATGAGCGCGAATCTGCCCGCAGATAGTGTGTTAACACATTGTAATTGGGGGTCTAAAAACAATAGACTTTAGCCAGAAGCGGGCGTTTTTTAGCGATTAGCGCAATATATATAACTTTCTTAAAATCGTCACGACTTCTAAACCAAACAATAGCATAATGTTTGGTCATCACAGATAAAATAACAGACAATCTGATCATGTCATATAATTTCACCATGTTTCTAAGCTGAATATGTTTATATTATCAATTTGGTGAATGGCACTACACATATTTTCAATTTGAAATATTCCCCATAAAAGAATCATGGTTATCCATTCAATAAAATTATATGATTGCTTGTAACATAAGTAAAAAAGAATATAAATTATATGATAAATTATGTCCGCCTCCGTAGTGTAATTAATGGTCAGCACGCTCGGCTACCGTTCTGGAGGTCCCGGGTTCGATTCCCAAGGGGGGTAAAATAAATATTAGTGATTTTTTCACTGCAATATTTATACAAAATTACCATGGACTGGTACCTGAAGCGGAGGGCTGATCACCTTTCCTTCATGTATAAACGATCAAGATAACACTGCGTTTATATGACACAGTGCCCTATGCACCATTTGGGTGCGGATAAGGGTTTTATATGATAAATAATAATAATATAATATCTTTCTGGATCGAATGACAGGGGTTGATTTTATTGTTATATAAGACATATAAAAAAACAAAATTTTGTATCAGGATTCTAAGTGTTCCAAATCAGGTTTGTTCCATATGAATGAAAATAAAAATCAATAAAAATCCACGACTCAAATCAAGGAAAACATTCAATCAGGCGTTGTTAAGGCGGAGCCTCACCGGAGCATTTTGTCGTAACGTAACGTCGTAACATCGCTTACAGCGAGCATCCGAAACTATGGATGGAGCGCTCGGCTCGCTGTACTGACTATACAAATGCTTGCATCGTAACGTGTTACATTAAAACGAAATGGCTCCGGTCAGTCTCCACCCTTAAATCATCATTTTGCTACGGTTAGATATGAACGATTCCATCTTTCAATAAATTTGCAAAAGCCTCACTTAACATTTTTTCGCAATTTATTATCAATCCTTAGAAAAATGAGGTTTTAACCCTGGTGATATTTTCTCTATGATTTGTGACATGTGTTTGGTGAGTTATTAAAACGTGTAATATATATCGCTCACTCCTTTCAAGAACGTCATAAATCCACAAAATAAAATTTTTCTCCATTTGAAAAATATTTAGGATATTTAAAAAAAATAATTAAACAATACCTTTTCTTCAAAATGCAAAAGTCACACTTTCTGCCCTGTAGCGGGAAAATATTAAATAAAAATATGCCACTTTTGCTGGGATATAGTACATTTTTTGGGCATTCCGAAAACATGCACAGCTGAAAATTGATGATTTTTGATTTATGATATTCTTGAAAGGAGAGTGAGCGATATGTTTATATGTATTTTTTTAAGCTTGACATATTATCATTTTATTTGTTATAATAAAATTATATGTAAATATACATATATATTGCAACATTGAACCTCTAACTTGACGATGGTTGCCAAACCTTAGAAGTAGTAATCTGTTTAAACATATCCGCTCCCTATGTGGAGTATATGGAGTCCACAAACTGCCTCAGACTCTTCTGTCAGCTGCCATTTCCCAGCTCCCTTGCATCCTCCCAAGTCCGATCCGCTTCCCAAAGTTTACATGAGAATCGCTAATGGATATATATATATATATATATATATATATATATATATACGTAGCTCGATTGGGTATGCCAAATACTTGAAAGTAGTCGAAATAATCAGCGGGTATGTATGAGGAGATGCATGAATGTGGAAGAGGCGAAGAATGTTTGCAAAGACAAAGTGGTGTGGCGTTCTATTCTCTCTGCCTACCCCTGCGGAGAAACGGCATGATGGTTGGTTAGTTAGTTAGTTTTATATATATATATATATATATATATATATATATATATATATGTATTTTATTATGTTTATGAAGCTCAGTCCGGTTAAATGGAAAAGAAAGAATGTTTGTATACCTTCCTTTACTACTAGCCATAACACATTGTTGAAAGTACAAATTAGGCATTATAGTATGTACGCTCACATTCCTAACTTTATATTTTTGTTATAGAGTTATTGTATTAATTAGATTTTAAAAATAGTTATCTTATTTTAATATTGTATTGAACTGTTTTTTTTCTTCTCATTCTGGGTTACACTTACGTTGACTAGTATTTTCTTTAGATTATTTTTTATGACTGTTTATGATGCTGGCTTTGAAATCAGCACGTATGTGAAAATAATTTTGAAATAACACTGTTGTTATTTTTAATAGTTTATAAATTTTAAGCAAAAATATGTTGGCTTTATATAGTTCTCTAGTACTTAATTTTAAAATATATATATAACCCTAAAAATTCTCACATATCGCTCACTCCTTTCAAGAACGTCATAAATCAAAAAACTTGATTTTTCAGAAGAACGTTTTTTTAGTTTAAAAATATAATACAATATATTAAAAATAAATATCAAGCCACTAATAGAACTTTCTTTTTAGGTGAAATCTGAAGGTTTTTTCTCCATTTGAAAAATATTAAGTATATTTAAAAAAATAATTAAACAATACGTTTTCTTCAAAATGCAAAAACAACACTTACTACCCTGTAGCGGGTAAATATTAAGTTAAAAATATGCCGCTTTTGCTGGGATATAGTACACTTTCTGGGCATTCCGAAAACATGCACAACTGAAAATTGTCGATTTTTGATTTATGACGTTCTTGAAAGGAGTGACCGATATGTGAAAATTACATTAGAATGCATATACGCATTGTTGGTATGTAAATAACCCATCAGCATACCAGCGGCCATATTTTGGCGGCTAAGAATATTTAACATTCGCATATCAGCCGCGGTTGAAACCACGTCTCCGTCCGTGGTAGTTCATATTATAAAGATATTTTAGTGTGATACCTACAAATCAGTAAAGAAAGCTTTTTGTAATGCATTATTTCGTATAATTTTTTCTTACAAATTTATTGACTACACTTTATCAAAAATGTCCCTGTAAGGATAGAATTATTCTTTTAATTGAAACATCAACTAAAATCATTTGGAAATCAAAGCTTAACTTCCCAGGTATAATGTTTTATTGAGTTATATGTACCATATTTTTATTTAAAAGTTATTGCTCCGATGGGGCAACTTTTTTTTTTTTTTTGCTCCGATGGGGCAACTTTTTTTTTTGCGGAGATACATTCAATTAGTGTATTTGTATACATATTTTGAAAAAAAAAACTGATATGCGGATGGGTTAATGATATACAGGGTTTCCCAAGAAGATGTTACATGGTATCGACATTTATAACAGTTTCCTTGACAGTTATGGGTCACAGACTCTTCTCGTGCCTTCCTTCTATTTTTATTTTAAATTTTACTTCGTAAAAATCCTTTGAAACATAGAAACGTTTCCATGCATTTTGTATCATTTTCATAATTTTTACGGTTTTGAAAACAATTAATCGTGGACCCTACATTTCGAGTACCGGGTTTTGACTTGCCCCGAAGGGCACGTGTTCAGCAGAATAGAGTAAGAACGGAGCAGGGTTGTTGAACTTCTTACCCCGGAGATGGGGGAAAAGGAACAACCCTGATTGTGAGTGTGGAGCTGAGCAGACCATAAGGCACATGGTGCAGGGCTGCCCTAATGTGCAAAGGCAAATAGCCGCAAGTTAAAAACAGTATTTTTGAGATAAACGAGTTTAATGATTCTATTTGCCAACACATGTATCACATTAATAAAATTTTGCGGCTATTTGGATAATGAATATCTCGGTAAAGGAAAGAGATAGTGCTAAATCTGTGATTGTATATGATAGAGGCTAGTTATAAGAATACTTTGAGCCGTGTTATGCCAAAAAGCCGCAACTTGAGTTACGGCTAGTTGGCTTTGCGTATTAGTCCCGGCTCAAAGGTTTTGGTGGTGACCTTCGGGATATCCACGAGGCGAGTGACTAACAAAACGGGAGCCGAGACTTTAATCCCATAAAACATAACCCATATGGGTGAAGAAGTCGGAGCCACACGCAGAGAAAGTAAGTGAGTACTGTGTTTGAAAATGATGCGGAATGCATGGAAACACATCACAGTACATTTAAGAAGTAAAGAGTTTTCCCACAGGTATAGTTTTGTCCGCAGAAACTCTCCCATGAACGGGTTAAATGGTAATTTTACTTATCTAATAAATTCTCTTAGCGGCATAGTAACTACGTAACTGCGAGTATTAATTTTGCTTACACTCCCCTTATCATTAATTTTAGTAATGATTTCAAATAAGGCAAATACCTCATTTTCGACTTTGTACGATTGCAAATTGTAAGCGCATTTTGTTTGATTTTCAATTTTACGCAAAGACTTATTTTATTTGTTACGGAGTTATGTAAACTATTAGATAAGTTTGTGCCTAATATTGTGATATTAAATTAAGACAACGGAAGATATTTTATCAAATATTTTTGATTCAATATATTTTTCATCACAAGGTTAATTGAAATAGAGAATGTTTTGAATATTGAAAACATTAACTTTGTGGATAATATTGATATATTATTTCGAGAAATAAAAAGACTTTGTGTTTTGATCCACTCACATTTTTATTTACCAACTAGTTTCGGCAACAACCTGTTGCCCTCTTCAGGGTTACATTTATTACTAGTATTTATTATTAGTAATAAATGTAACCCTGAAGAGGGCAACAGGTTGTTGCCGAAACTAGTTGGTTAATAAAAATGTGAGTGGATCAGAACACAAAGTATTTTTATTTCTCGAAATAAAATGAAACAGAGAATATATAAATCTGAATGGAGAATATATTAATAGTGAATCAAACCATTGTTTTGTATGGGTTGTGTTACATTAAAATTTATAAAAAAAAAGTAATTGCTAAAATTACAAAATGTATTTGTTATCATCATATTTTTTTAACCTCTTCTCATCTATTTTCTAAATTTTATAATAATCTAGTGGTTTTCAATTAAAAAATTTTAGTTTTCCACATTTTTAACATCAACCATAGTTTTAAATTATTCATCTTGCAAGAACTGCTCCATATATCGAAATAGATAATCAGACGAAGCAAGGTCTGTTGAATATGGAGAGTGAGGCATAACCTCTCACATAAAAAACCAAAAAAATAATAATTTAATGATAAACCTTTAAAGTGCAAACAAAACTTGATTCCTTTTTCAAAGCAGTATTACCGAAAGCAAGCGCATTGAAATTAAACATCAACGTCACTTCACGAAAAGTGTCCGAAGACAATCGATAGAAACGGACACCTCTCCCACCGATTAGTCCGTTATATCGAGGTTTTACTGCATTACTTTTATTATCCCTCTCGTATCATTTCTTTTATTGTTATAAAAATACTCAAATATTTCAATTAAGAGAGCAGATAGATATATTTTTGCTACATTATGTAAGTAATTATGTTTTACCATATTGTACAGACTACAAGACTCACTTTTTTCTTTAAAAATTGCTGCCATAACTCAGGTGCGTCTTATACTCGAAATTAATGTCCAAAGTTTGATTCAAAATTCTCGCAAGTCTTAAAAATTATCATATATTAGATACCACGGGAAACCTAAACCTATCTGGCAACATTATAGTGACGGGAATTGTACAGTATAAAATGTAGTCCACATAACACCACATGTGCTTTTGTAGTACCAAAACACACTGCAATAGATTTTTGTCACGATGTTGGTTTATGGCTAGTAAATCTGTATAGAACTAAGGGAGATATTAAGGTTTAAACTTTCGATATCAGATTAAAACGAAAAACGTGCATTCGCATACCTCATCAAATTTCCGTCATCGTACGTTTTATGACGTCATATGGTTTATTGTCTAACGCTGTAATAGTAGTAGTGAGGATTGTTTGTTTACCACTGCACTACCATTTGTGTTATACAAATATGAGGGGAGGGGGGGTGGGAGGGTTGTCCATAGACATCAACAAATAGAGCCCCCAATAATTTAGCAATGTTACCAATATTAAAATAAGTCTATCGTTTCTGTGACGTCATTCACTACCAACTTACGAAAACAATGTATTTACGAAGGCGAATTTTCCACAAGAAAATGATTAATGAAAACATTGATTATATCGGCTGTTATAAACACAAAACGAGTCTAATACAATCCTTTATAGGTTGATTATGTTAAATTAGATATTCCTCCCGTCTGATAATGATCCATTGTGTAATGCAATGTTTTATGACAAGGATTCCACTAGTCCCAAAATTCTGTGGCACATTTTAGTAAAAAAAAATATTGCTTAAAAATTACAGTGCATCTTATAGTCTGTAAAATATAGTATTAACACACTTCGGACGGGAAAGGTATTTCTACCCGTTCGGTCGATTGGTGCTTAAGAATGGGAAGGGTATTTTTACCTTCTGCGCCGGCCTCATTTCAAAGTCAGAAAATAAGAAATTATCCAATGTTTTTATATGAATATTATATACCAATATCTTACAACATTTTGAGTGTGTCCAAATACTTGTTCACAAAATCTGGATTATCTCCAATTACAGGAGTTATTTTCATATTATTTTTGACATCTCATCAAAGATGAAGAAGAATATGGAAGTCTGGGCATTTACGGGGCTGACGACCGTCATCGGCTGGTTTAAGTGATTCGGACCTCACATACTAATATAAGAGTTTCTGCTTAATAAAAAGCTTCTTTACATCTCACCAACAGATGTCTCTAGTGAAGTTCTAGTGATTTAAGAACAAGGTTTCTGAATTGGTTCATATACATATATATAGAACTTCCGAGAATTTGAGTAGTGTGGTTGTCAATAATGGGTAGAATTGGTGAATGTTACACGTGTGTAAAGTGATCACTCAAACCAGCCGATGACGGTCGTCAGCCCCGTAAATGCCCAGACTTCCATATTCTTCTTCATCTTTGATGAGATGTCAAAAAATAATACCAATATCTTTGTTAAGGTCTTAACTATATGTACATGATTATCAAATCCCGTCGCCAGCGGTCTGCAGGCTTAAAAAATACCCATCCGAAATGTGTTAAGAATATAGCCATGTTTTATATTTTAATTAAAATAATTCAATATTGTATTATGTTATTATTTTGGTCTGTTAAGTCTTGTATAATTATTTTTTTCTTTATTTTTTTTAGATTAAAATATATACCAATTACATTAGTTATGTTTAAGTTGATTGAAATGCTCACTTGTTTTATTTAGATTATTATTTTTACTGAAATATTTTTAAAAGACTATGTTTTCTTTCGTTAAAAAATAAATTTACGAATCTATCAAAAGTTGTTTGTTTTATTCGATTTTATTTTATGGTAGGTATATGATGTTTATTAACACTACCGAAAGGGCAAAGTCTTCTTTTTCTTCTTCTTCTTCTTTTAGGACTAGGTCCTGTCCTGGGAGGTGGAAGACCAGGTATCCTTCCATCGTTTAGGTGGTCTTCCTGGGGGCCTGATCCCGCTTATGTTGCTGTCCGCTGCCACCCTCACCACTCGATCCGAACTCGGTCTTCTCACATGATCTCTCCAGAAACGTCTTCTTTCTCTTCCCCATCGCACAACATCTTCAACATTGCAGATTTTTCTTATATCTGAGTTTCTTACTCTGTCGCGAAGTGTTAGGCCTGCAATGGGTCGTAGAGTCTTCATTTCCGATGTCCTAAGAAGGCTTTTTGTTCTCGCGGTGTCGGCTCTTGTTTCCGTGCCGTATGTCAGGATCGGTCTTACGCAGGTTTTATAGATCCTCACCTTACTCTCTTTCAGCATGTATTTGTTTCTCCATACAAAATTTTTTAAGCATCCAGCTACAGCAAAGGCCTTATTTGCTTGCTCTCTTACTTTATTGTAGAGGTTATTGCTGCTGGACACTTGGACACCCAAATACTTGAATTGCATAACTTGCTCTATGCTTTCATTATTGATTGCAAGTTTGCATCGTATTGGGTGTCTGGAAGTGACCATGCTCTTTGTTTTGTTAATGGAGATTTTCATGTTATATTTTTGAGATGAAAGGTGGAATCTATAAAGCAGCCTTTAGATCGTCTTCGGAATTGGCAATAAGAACAGCGTCATCTGCATAGCATACCATGTCAATATTTTTATCCCCTATGGTGTAGCCAATTCTTTGACATCTTCAATTGTCCTATCCATGATAATGTTGAATAGGAAAGGGCTAAGACTGTCTCCTTGCCTGATGCCGACTGCGGCTGGGATTTCCTTTGAGAGATTTCCTACTCTTATGCGCATTTCATTCTCAGTATTTAGGTTCCTGATTGCTTTAATTGTTGGATTCGGTGTATTCTTCTCTTTCAGAATGTCTAAAACATCTTCCAGGAGAAGTCTATCAAAAGCTTTAGTTAGGTCAACAAAACACATGTAAGCCGGTTTGTTGTATTCTATAGACTTTTCCTTCAATTGTCACACTACAAATATTGCATCAGTGGTAGAGCGGTTCCTTCTGAATCCTTGTTGTTCGTCTCTGTTTTGTATGTTTTCTTCTAAAGGGCAAAGTAATTTTTATAAACTCGTATAGAAATCTTTTTTGTATTTTAAAAGCATTATCAACTTTGTGGTATGGTAATATGACACCTCTTATCATTTATCGTTAACTTTGTGTAATATCATTTAAAAACTCTACTTTGGAATTTTAAACAACACTTTCTGCCCTGTAGCGCGTAAATATTGAGTTAAAAATATGCCGCTTTTGCTGGGATATAGTACATTTTCTGGGCATTCCAAAAACATGCATAACTAAAAATCGTTGATATATTGCTCACTCCTTTCAAGAACGTCATAAATCAAAAAACTTGATTTTTCAGAAGAACGTTTTTTTAGTTTAAAAATATAATACAATATATTAAAAATAAATATCAAGCCACTTATTGAACTTTTTACTGTGCAATAGATCTTTTTAGGTGAAATCTGAAGGTTTTTTCTCCATTTGAAAAATATTAAGTATATTTAAAAAAATAATTAAACAATACGTTTTCTTCAAAATGCAAAAACAAAACTTACTACCCTGTAGCGGGTAAATATTAAGTTAAAAATATGCCGCTTTTGCTGGGATATAGTGCATTTTCTGGGCATTCCGAAAACATGCACAACTGAAAATTGTCGATTTTTTATTTATGACGTTCTTGAAAGGAGTGAGCGATATGACGTTGTTGAAAGGAATGAGCAAAATGTTACCTGGGTTTAAAGAAAATCAAGTTTCAATTTAACGTATTTTGGGCCTTAATCTTGCAACAACAAAAAAATTATTATTTTCTGATCAGAATTAATCATCTTCTTTTTTGAAAATCTCAATATATTATCGCCACATATTTACACTGATGATACTTTGTAGGTAGATACTTGCGTAATTAACTTATTTAATTGCAAGTAATGTGTTTTGTAGCTCTATTTCGTTATCTCTGAGCTTTGACTAACTGATTTGCTGACCATTGGATTATGTGTACATAAATTATGAATCTACATTAACATATCAGAGTCTTGCATTGTATGACTGCTCCACGTCACCCCACACACGCAAGAAAGTACGTATTTCATTTGATAACAGGGGTTATGAACCTTTTTTTCTTAAAAGAGAAATATTTGGTTTTTTCTATTATTATCTACAAAAAATACTTTGATACTTCGAAAACACTGTTGTGAACTACCAGTTAAGCTTTCGCTTATGGGTCTTTTTTATACTTAATATCTATAAATATTTATGTATTGATTGATTTAAATGATTACTCAAGATCTATAAAGATTGCTAAAAGACAGAGTGGTATGGTGTTCTATTCTCTCTGCCTACCCCTGCGAGGAAGCGGATTGATGCTTAGTTAGGAAGTGTTTTCTTATTATTTTTTCATTGTGTTAAATCTTAGAGGCTTACACTCTTCATTTACATCAAAATTTGGAATAAAGATAAATTTAAAAAAATCATATACGTGATTCAATAATCTTCTTCTTCTCCTAACCCTTATCTGCACCCGATGGTGCATAGGACACTATATCGTATTGACGCAGTGCTATCTTGATCGTTACTAATATAAAGGCAAGGTGAGCACTCTTTCGCTTCAGGGATCAGTCCATGGTATATTGAATAAATATTAGAGCGTAAAATCACTAATATAAATTTTCACCCCCCTTGGAATCGAACCCGGGACCTCCAGCACTGTAGCTAAACACGCTAACCATTACACCACGGAGGCGAATGATTAGTAAGTGTTTTCTTTTTTTTTCTATGTGTTAAACCCTAGAGGCTTGGATTTTTTATTTACCTCAAGGTTTAGAATAGAGATTTTTTTTAAAAAACGTGATTGAATAATACAAGCATAAAACGAGTTATAAAGCGTTGGTTTTAGTTTTAAATTTTTAAACACATTCTGAGTTCCGCGCCCCTGACTCTCACAATGAAGGTAGGTAGGTTAGGTACTCGTATTTAATTCGATGAATGGTAAAGGACTCCTTCCACAGTCGCCGTCAATTATCATTTTTACTGCTCCTCGCTTGGTCCCGGCTTACAATATTTCCGACGTTGAAATATTTCACTGCGACTCCAGACACCGCGCTGCGGCCAGTCCGGCTCCAACACTCAACAGAGCGGGTCATCACGCGCGTTTTGGAATGCAGTGAACATCGCGTGTTCACAAATTTAGAGAGAAATAACGAACATTTGACGTTTGATATTTTTGAAAATGGCGGAATATTTGAATTTTTGCTTGGTGTTCGTGTGTATTTCATGTTTTTTTGGTAAGTTTGATACAATTTTCTTATTAATTTTTTGTTTGTTATCATAAACAGTTTTTTTTATTCCTTTTGTTAAGTATAGTACTAGTTTTGTAGTGTAAAGTAAAAGGTTAGAAATTATCTACTATGTAAAAGATATATATTTGTAACATATGTTTTTGGTATTTTTTATTATAAACTGGCATATGATGCGCTTTAGTGATCACCTTTATCAAATTAACGCTAATTTAGTATAGTGCTAGTTTTGTAGTGTAAGTTAAAAGGTTAGAAATCATCTATTATGTATAAGATATCAACTAAATCAACATTTATTAAAAATGTTCATTATTTTTACATATGTTTGCGTAAAGTATTATTATTGTACTGCCATATGATGCCCTCTACTGATCACCTTTATCAAATTAACGCTAATTTAGTATAGTTCCATTTTTTGTGTTAATTGAAAGGTTATAAATAATCTATTATATATAAGATATCAACAAAATCTAAATATTTAAAAAATCTTCATTATTTTTAACGTATGTTTGCATATAGTATTGTTATTATAAGCTACCATATTATGCGCTCTACTGATCACCTATATCAAATTTACACTAAATAATTCAATGCCCTATGCACTCTTAGATATACATAAAACAATCAATGATATATTGTAAGATATTTTAAAATGTACGTAGTTTAACAATAATAAATTACCTACGGTAAATTTATATTTTTATTTCGAAATCTATTCATATTTTAATTTCAACTTGTGGCAAAATTCATAATCCTCCGGCTAACGAATGATTTTGCTAAAAAATCGTTGTATTTACTCGGCTAACGAAGTGGATTAGACAAATAAATTTTAATTAAAACTCTTGTTTTTTACCACTTGAATTATATTTATTTTTATTTTAATGACTAGTTTCGAAAGCTGCACATGCTTCCATCTTCGGGTCTTAATATAAACTATTGGTTTGTAAAAAAAACTGGTGTTTTAATTTAAATTTCATCATGTCTCACAACAAATTGAATGCTGAAACAATAAATAAGACAAATTAATCATGTAATATGTTTATAAAATCTATAGTTTTTAAAATATATAAAGTTATAAAATGTAGTTTATAAATCATGTTTTATGTTTTTTTTTTGTAAAAGAAAAAGAAATGTACAACATTTTGAGTGTGTCCAAATACTTCAAGAGAAGAATAAAGAACTTCCAAGAATTTGAGTAGTGTGGTTGTCAATAATGGGTAGAATTGGTGAATGTTACACGTGTGTAAAGTGATCACTTAAACCAGCCTATGACGGTCGTCAGCCCCGTAAATACCCAGACTTCCATATTCTTCTTCATCTTTGATGAGATGTCAAAAAATAATAGAAAAAGAAATATTTGCGTTTTTATGATTTACCAAAATACTTCACTTTCATACTATTTCTGTTAGCCTAAGCGACTCATTATTAAAAATAGTGGCAGAGTGGGTTCGAACCCAGAAACTCTGACTCAAGAGTCCGCGACACTAACTACGGGACCACAACCCGACACTTTGTCTAAAGCGAGGCCCAATGCAAGTAAACTTTTGCTAAGTAAACAAAAAAAATATCACCAGCGACAAAGCTTTTAAATTCGGTTAACGAATCGCTTCGTGCAACGATTTAGATTCGTTAGCCGGGCCATCACTGTAAAGTTGAATTGTTTTATTAATTATCTATCTACGTTTAAAGCTATACATAGTAGATTCAATGAACCATTCGTCGTGTTGTCAAGTTAGAAAATGCAAAGTTTGATATACAATATAATATAATCTGTGTTAGCCTCTGACATTTTGAGATAATTTGTTTTCTTTTCTCAGCATATACTCAGTTCGCGCAGTAAATAGGTACTTTGTTCACTGTTATTGCCCGTCTACAGAGTCTGACCTGTTATCTTCTTTGACCCCTGTCCGCACCCTAATGGTGCACAGGGCACTGCATCGAATGGACGCGGTGTTTAATGATAATTGAATCATACATTATGAAGGACACCATAAATTTAATTATTTTTGTGTTATATGTTTCTCTAATCTCTTCATCTTTTAATGGAATGGTGCATAGGGCACTGCATCGTATCGATTTATTATCATGATCGTCAATTACACGAAGGAAAGGTGATCAGTTCTGCGTTTCAGTTACCAGTCTAGGGTAATATCAAATAAATATAAGTCAGTTTTAAGGTCGGCATTATTCATATTCATTGCATTATTTTGTCATATTGGAATAAATAAATAAATTTTATTTTACCTATCTTGCATATAATTTATGAACGTTGTCATAAAAATGTTATAATTCCATATTATGCTCCCTCAAATACAAATAAACCTCATATGAGGCCTTTCTGAAATTGCTTAAAAAATAATACCTAAAAAACTGCGTACTAATTAATTAACAATATAAATTGCACACTAGAGATTTATTAAACTTATTTTTTAAATGTACGAGAGAGGGTTAAAAAATACATCTTTACCAGGATTTTATGTAACATTTTCGAATGCGTTATTGGATTTTATAATATTGTACTAATATAACGAAATTGACTTGCATGGGTTTTGTGATGATAGTTCTGCATTCATGTGTCGATATACATATCGCTTATTTGGTACAACAATGGCGTAATTACACTTTTAGGAATATTACAGGAGATGCCATTCAGACGTTGTAGCAACAGAAATGGCGCCTTTTTACTCAATTCTACAATGACACTCGCGCCATGTCGCAGCGTTTCACCACAAAATCAATTCTGTCCATGTTTCTTCCAATGTAAATAGTACTTACGCACATTTTGACATATTTAAACGTCATTTTTGCACCAAATGAGCGGATATTAGATGTATGCATACGAAACCGCCTTTTTTGGTGAATTTAACCACTTTTTTCAATATCAAACGGAAATAATCGAAATTATTTCCGTCGCTAATTACTGCTTTCATCCATTTTTTGGCAAAACATAGGATACGTGTTGAAAGAAATCCTGGTTTTTTGAGGAAATCCCTTGGACTATCCTATTTTGAATTTCTTTGAAGGATCCAAAGTGCTGTTCCGACAGTCCGTGTTGCATTAAGAGGAGTTCACGGGTACTAGCAAGAATTAGCGTGTGATGTGAAAAATATGCATTATTTATAAATTGATTATCGAATGCTGGGTGAATTTAATTAAGAAATTTTATGTCCGCCTCCGTAGTGTAATGGTCAGCACGCTCGGCTACCATTCTGGAGGTCCCGGGTTCGATTCCCAGGGGGGGTCAAATAAATATAAGTGATTTTTGCACTATAATATTTATTCTATATTACCCTGGACTGGTACCTGAAGCGGAGGGCTGATCACCTTTCCTTCATATGTAAACGATCAAGATAACACTGCGTTTATATGAAGCAGTGCCCTATGCACCATTGGGGTGCGGATAAGGGTTTTTATATTTTTATTTATGTAATTTTATTAAAATATACATTAATGTGTATTCATGTATTTTAAAAAATTGTTTGAATATAAAAGATATTAAAATATTTTAGCACTCATGAATTGCGCCTCTCGAGATCAGATTGTCGTTAGGTAGAAAGAACAAGTTAGTGCTTTGCATTTTTTTTACAGCAAAAACATATTGATTAATTTATTTTTATTTATTTATTTAATATAGTTACATTTTTAAGTACAACATAATACAATTTCTAAACATTTATACATATGGCATACTTATAGTTTTCGATTCGCTGTGCCTCTCCGAAAAGGAGACTGAGCTCTTGTGCTTGGAGAGGGACTTACACTCAAGGTTTAATGTTTTGTATAATTAATGGTATAATAGTATTTTTTATATATTTTTTTACATATGCTAGTGAATTCTAGCGAAAATGTTTTTCGTTAATCAACAAAAAAAATTAAATGTATTTTAACGAGTACGCTGTATAAATCTGACAAAATTGTGTTATACATAGACATTTTTATCGTTCAATTATTCGCTTAAAAATTAGTCGATTAGTCGATCAGGAAAAAGTGGTAGGTAATCAGAAAAGGCTATGTCTGGTGAATACGCGGGGTAGGGTAGGAAAAAGCGAAAAGTAAAATTTCCCGCGAATACTCTTTTTTGGCGCCAAACTTGAAATTATATATATGCGTTTGACAGCTGATATTTAAGAGAAATTTAAAAAAACGCCTTTTTTACCACTCGAGTTGTATTTATTTAATTTTAACGACTAGTTTCAGAAGCTATTCCTTCCATCTTCAGGTCTAATTGTAAACATTAAGTTTATATGTAGACCTGAAGGTGTTAACTAGTTGTTAAAATAAAATAAATATAACTCAAGTGGTAAAAAAAGATTTTTCTTTTAAATTTCATCATGTCTTACTACAAAGTGAATGCCGAAACAATAAATAAAAGATATATAAAAGAGCAATAAACAATGCATTGCCAACTTCAAGTCTATACGTGCCCATACAAAAGCTAGTGCCATCTATCGGCAAACTGCGGTTTTATATGCATACACCTAATATTATATTATGTTGTGTCGAGTCTGTGACGATCCTTATGCGTTTTTTGTAATCTCGATAATGGTATTTCATAACGGTAATGCACTTTTGGTTTCTTGTAGGTCATATGGGTGTCATAGCTCCCGGTAAGAAAGACGTAATCATATACATACATACATCACAATCCCAGAGTTCTACACCAAAATAACCAATCAACCAACTAACTACTTGCCTCTTGATATTCATATCTCAACGTGGATAAAAAGGAATATGAAAGTCTGAGTATTTAGAAGGTCTCTGCTTAATTAAAAAAAAAAACACCTTACTCATCTCAACCATAGATGATGCCAAGAACTCGCATATGAAAGAAGGCGTCATTTAAAGGATAAATGTGTCGCCTACTTTCAAAATCCGCCAGATCCATGTAAGTCGATTTTACAAAAAATGCAAAATTCTCCGTGTAACATTTATGTTTCAATGATTTGTCTATCATTAGATAAAATATTGTGAAATAAAGCATTTTCCCAATTTATTGGAATTTTTTTCTTTAAAAAAAAAAACACGAGGCACAAACCGATAATGACGTCTTCTTAATTTTTTACCTATCCGCGCTCTCTGATTGGCTGATTTGGGTCAGAGGGCAAGTTTCATGAATATTTCGGAATTTGAAATTCAATGCTGTTTTTAAGTATTTTATAGCAGGGTTTTCAAGTATTTAAATAAAACCCACAATTGGCATTCCGAAATAGCATTTATTTTAATATCTTATAAAATTGGATCTGGCGGATTTTGAAACTAGGCGACACAAATACAACTTCCGAAATTCAAATAGTGTGGTTGTCAATCATGGGTAGATGATGATTATTACACATGTATAAAGTGATCATTTAAACCAGCATATGATATTTCGTAAACCCTGTCAAAATACCCAAACTTTTATATTCTTCTTCATCTTTGTTGAGATATCAATATAAAAATAACTCCTGAGTGGACGAACCCAGATTTGTGAACAATGATTTGGACCTGCTTTTAAAATTGTAACCATGTAACCATTATATATTATTATGTATGCTTCGTGAATAAAACCTTGTCTTTTGTGTGTGGTGATTTTTTTTCTGTGTTTATGGGTACTCATCTATTATTTTATCAAACAATTAACCTCTATTTTATTTAATTACAAATAACATGCATACTGCTATTTAGAGCCAATAACAGTGCATACGAGCCTCATAGAAAATAAATAGTTTTCATTATTTTTTTACATGGGAATTGCATTTATTATTTACTTTGCTTATTATGTACAAGGTTTATAGATCATTAAGTGGATTTTTGTGTCTTCTAACTAAATAAACATGTTTGATTTAAATCTGTGTTGGGACCAGGAGGGATAATCTAGTGTGGTCCAATCAGGAACTTGTCAGCATTTGCTCATTGCTGGGAGGAAACCACGTAAAACTCCTCAGGAGAAGGCGGACTGTTGACTGTCGTCGACAGATCTTCCGTTCCGCTAGAAGAGGGTTCGGCATTTTGTGTCCTAGTATCTAATCAAATCAAAGTTATAACACACTGCAAAACAATATATGTATTTATTTGTTTGTTTATTTATTGAAGTGAAACCTCTTCGGCGGCTATTCGATAAACGATTATTGTACGAGAATTGAGAGTTCTAATTTCAAGGTCGCGTCACGTTTTAGACATATATCGTTACACGCGAGTGTCCTATCTGGAGCATACACTAAGAAGAGAGAAGTACGGAGGGGCTCGCGCTAGCCCCTCCGAGCCCCCTGCAGCCCACCACTGATTATAGCTGCCCTAAATTGGCGCCTAAACCGTAATCAAGATAATTAAACACCCTTATCCGCACCCAATGGTGCATAGGGCACTGCGTCATATAAACGTAGTGTTATCTTGATGGTTAACGCATGAAGGAAAGGTGATCAGCCCCCGCTTCGGGTACTAATCCAGGGTGATATTCAATAAATTTTGAAGCGAAAAATCCCTTTTTTAAATTTTAACCCCCCAAAAATCGAGGTCAAATCAAATCGTCGTGCCTAGGAGTTTCATATTACATAGATCCTTAATTAATTGTATTTTAATGAATTTTTTTTAATAAACCTCCGAAATATACCGCTATTTTGCGATGAAATAATTTATTTAATGAAGAGATTTTCCTTATTATTCTTTCCGCGCCAAAAGGCATTATTTTTTTTGTAATATCAAATCAAATATTAGCGCTGACAGTACGTTAGGTTCTTCGTTTTTCATTAATGTATAAAGACAGTCGATAATAATAATGTCATTCGTGTAATGTGTACGATATTATTCGGTACTATGGTCTACCTCACGTACATATCGCTCACTCCTTTCAACAACGTCAAATATCAATAATCGTCGATTTTCAGTTGCGCGGAATGCCCAGAAAATGTACTATATCCCAGCAAAAGCGGCATATTTTTAACTAAATATTTACCCGCTACAGGGCAGAAAGTGTTGTTTTTGCATTTTGAAGAAAACGTATTGCATAATTTTTTTTCTAAATATTTTTCAAATGGAGAAAAAGCATTCAGGTTTTACCTAAAAAGATCTGTTCACAGTAAAAAGTGCAATAAGTGGCTTGATATTTTTTTAAAAATACATTTCATTATATTTTTAAACTTTAAAAACGATCTCATGTTTTTTTATTTATGACGTTGTTAAAAGGAGTGAGCGATATGTGATAAGTTAGGTATGTAGGTACCTCTCACAATACAATAACTCCCACGAAAAATAACGGGACCCCAGACACGGAATTCCTTTTCGGAGTAGGATTCACACTTTACCTTTTGATTGGACGGTTTAAAACTGTCTTCAAACAGGATTCTTATTCGACTTTTGAATTTAAATTTTAAAGCAGATATTTAGTAAGTAGGTACCTACGTATGTAGGTACTAGGTACCTACTTAATAGATATTAATATATTAAGATATTAATACCTAGTATTAAGATTAATACCTAGATAGGTATTTAAAATATACTGATGTGCAAAGGCAAATTTTTGCAAGTTAAAAACAGTAGTTTTGAAATAAACGGGCTTAAAATGATACTCTTTGCCCAATACATATATAAAATTAATAAAATTTTGCGACTATTTGGATAATGAGTATCTCGGTAAAGGAAAGAGATAGAGCAAAATCTGTGATTTTATACGATAGAGGCCAGTTATAAGAATGCTTTGAGCCGTGTTACGCCAAACAGCCGTAATTTGAGTTAAGGCGGGCTGCCTAGTATATAAGTATATAAGTATGTGTACCTTTTAAAAAGAATATGTTTAGGTCTGAGAGATCTATTTACATTAGATATATATGAGTATTAGAATAATGTTGTAAGTGAACGAGGTTAATGTGAAGGACATACTGATATAAGGGAATGAAAAAAGAAGAGATTTTTTTTGCAAAAAAAAAAGACAGTAGATATTAGTAAGTAGGTACGTATGAAGGTACCTATCAATAATATCTAAGTATAATAAGTATATGAGCTCAAGTCGACGTAAGTGAACGAGCTTAAGGTGAAGGACATTACCGATGTAATTGAAATAAAAGGAGAAGACAGTAAGGACTAGGGCACTCGAGATTGTATACCCTTACTCGTACAAGCTTGTGAAAGGTACTGCGAAGATGTACGAACCCCCTGAGGAGAAATATTTAATAAAATTATGTTATAGGCGTTCGTATTTTATTTGTTTATTTAAATTTTATGTACACAAAATAAATAAGTACATCGGCAGGCTTATTGATAAAAAGCAATATCTTCCAACCAACTAAAAACAGACTAGTGATATTGGTCAAAACGTTTGATACCATATATAGTTATCTGCAATCAGAAGGTGGATAGTACTTGAACATTAAAAAAACAAATTACAAATGGATGATAATAAGGAAGGCAAAGGAAAAAGGTAGTTTAAGTATTTTGTTAAATGTTCATATCGGGCAATAATAGATTTTTGTCACGATGTTGGTTTATTGGCTAATAAATTAAAATGAAAAATCACAAGACTGTCGATAATATTCGTATTGAAATCTGTAGAGAACTAAGGGAGATATTAAGGTTTAAACTTTAGATATTTGAAAAAAACGTGCGTTCACATACATCATCAAACTTCCGTCATCGAACGTTTAATGACCTCATATAATTTATTGTCTATGGTGTATAGAACTGTAATAGTAGTAGTGTAGATTGTTTGTTTACTACTACTACTACCATCACGCCGTTTCCCCGCAGGGGTAGGCAGAGAGGATGGAACGCCACACTCTTCTGTCCTGACATACACTCCTCGCCTCCTTCACATCCATACATCTAGTCATACATGCCCTCCGATTACGCAGACTTTTGACACCGCCAGATTTTAGGTTCTGATTGATCTGATCGTACCAAGTCTTTTTCGGTCGTCCACGTTCTGTTTTCCCTCTCACATTCGCCACATATATTTTCTTAGTCATTCTCTCGTTATCCATTCGCTCCACATGTCCATACCACCGCAAAGAACTCTTCCTAATCTTTTCAATTATTCCTCGTTCAGCCTTACATTCCTTTCTTATATCGTCGTTTTTAATTCTGTCATACAATGATTTTCCACACATTCGTCTGAGGGAGCGCATTTCAACAGCGTTCACTCTGCTTTCATCCTTCCTTTGCCAGTTCCATGTTTCGCTTCCATACATTAGTGTCGGTACTAGCACGCCGTTGTGAACCATTTTGTTTACAATTTTTGTGTTTTTTTGTGTTTGTTTACCATTTGTGTTATACAAATATGAGGGTAGGGGGGGGGGTAGGAGGGGGGACTATAGACCTCAACAAATAGAGCCGCCGATAATTTAGCAATGTTACCAATATTAAAATAAATCCATCTTTTCTGTGACGTCATTCATTACCAACTTACGAAAACAACGTATTTACGAAGGCGAATTTTCCACAAGAAAATGATGAATGAAAATATTGATTATATCGGATGTTATAAACACAAAACGAGTCTAATACAATCCTTTATAGGTTGAGTATGTTAAATTAGATATTCCTCCCGTCTGACAAAGATCCATTATTGGTTTTGAAATCTTTTTTTAAATAACCCTTTTACTCTACTGTCAGTTATAAAATGCACAATGTACTTCTGTGTATTGAATTTTAACGAAATTTAAAAGTGAAACTATAGCTGAGCCGCGAATCCGATAGAAAAATAACGGCGACTGTTCCAGTGATTACGCATCCATTTCTAACTCATCTCGATCATTACCTGTATTAAGCGAGATTGAATTTTCTTGTACGACTTAATTCGAATAAAACGAGAGCGAAACAGTTATTTAAACTTTATAACCGCGCCGAGCGCTAACTTCATCCGCTCAGAACTAATAATTACTTTCTTGATAGGTAATATAATAGACATACATCAAAATGTAGATACAAATATATATAAAATGATTACAATACTTTGAAGATTGGCAAACTTTTTTATGCGGTGTCCTACTGGATACTTCCATGGCTGTAGGTTTACTTTAACTACACTATTTGGTAGATAATATGATACAACATATCAAAAGAAAGATAAAAATGTATACGCCCAAGTAAGTACTTTTAAGTAAAGTACAATTTTTCGATGAGGTGTCTTACTGGACGTTTTTTACAGAAGCATGTAAACATATTCACACGCGCGGGAAACCTGTCATTCAATATGCGACAGCCAATGAGGATTCGTGATTCGATCGCGAAATCACGGCTTGGTGATTGTGTGTTTTGTGATGTTGTGATTTTTGCATTTGTGTTTCGTTTTCGTATATGACCCGAGTGTCAGAAAGCCAAAAGGCGAAAACCGAGCGATGACCGCTCTGCTCCGACGATTTTAATATCGTTATTCTGTGGTCACTGTCAGACGGAGAGGGTCTTGCGATGAAATGGCAACTTCTCAGAAGTTTTCCGCTCGTGATCTTGTGGTGTTTCTCTACATTTTAACGGGGATCTGCAGTCATGGATTCGTTCTACTTTCATCCGCAGCTCTCGGGGGTCAAGGTCAGGGTCATACAGGATTCAAGTTGGGAGAGAAGTCCAAAGTGTACGCTCTGGAAAGTAAAGTTTTGTTGAACGACGTTAGCTACTCTAACAAGACTGTCGGATACCTCTTGAGTGGTGATATTCACATCGGGGCTATCTGGGAAGGCAAGAATGGAGAAAAACTACTCAAGTTCAAGGTTAGTCAGTTTGTTTACATTTGGTGCCGGGTTCAAACACACTATGATCGTATAAGATTCCAGTTCGCGGGTAATATTAATATTTCAAAGTCTTTGCACATCTGTAAACAAGTTTTTACTTATTAAAAATTCATAATGACATTTAATAACTATAATTCCATTAAGAATCTCGTCTCTAGTGACCAATTCTTGTATATTTTATTTTGTAAACGGACTTTGGATTTGATATTGACATTGTAAAACAGATTACGGTAATATTGCCGATTTCCAATGACAAAATATAACTGTTAACGTATATTTGAATAATTTCCTCAAATGTTTCCTTTGATTCCAGCTTGTTTCACCAAAACTGCACATAATGTCCAGGAAAGCTCCATCACCAGAAGGATTTGTGGAGCATGCTTCCAATTTGGATACAATCGATAACACACCATTTTATGCCCTGTGGAAAAGGGGGGAAATTGAAAAAGTTTACTTCAATCAGAAGGAATCTCTGAGCTTTGTAAATTTCAAAAAAGGAATAGTCAGCTTGTTTCAGGTAGGTACTTTTAATAAAATAAATCTAGTACCTAACCAGTTCAGTTATAAATTAAATATATACCCTGGCCCAAAAGAAAATAAAGTAGTCAGGTAACTATATGGATATTTTTTATATGCAAGATCGATAGAAAAATTTAATTGTTATTAATTTATCTTTATAAATCAGATAACTACCGCTACTTTAAACAAGTAATAAGAGGTAAACTATGATTTTTATATGGAATTTATATTAGTATTTTGCTTTTTACTTTCACAAAACTTTATCTTTGGCTGTATTTTATTTAACAAACGGAAAAAGGATATTTTCTTCGCTAATTATTTTTGTATTTTTTTTACAGTTTCAGGTGTTGGATTTAGAAAAAAATGAAACTGATGTGTCCGGTTATTGCAATGTTCAATACACCTCTACTTCGCCGACCACATTCACTAAGTCAAAGGTATAAAAAGTGGTAATTTTTTGTGTGTTTATTTATTATGTTATTATTTTATGGCTTCTTCCACCCCTCAGGGGTGTTCTAGCCAGTTTCTCGCATTTTAAAAACTGTTCCATAGAAAAATTGCTTGCTGTGGCCAGTTTTGACCTTAGGTATATATTGTTATCTCTCTATTTATTCTTATCCCTTTTTCTCTAATGTAACTATTACAAATAGAAAGAGAAGAACCAATGACTGATTAGATAAGAACTCAAAGGTCAATAAAATAATTAGAAAACAATCAATTAACAGTGATAACGACCGAGTATATCAACCCTAGAATATATTTATCCTTGTTACAATAAATATAAAGTTATTACAATAATTATAGATAGAATGAGTCACTCGTTTTAAGCCTTATGTTAGGAGTGATATACAAAAGAGAGAGAAATATGATATATCGTTCACTCCTTTCAACAACGTCATATATCAAAAATCGTCAATTTTCAGTTGTGCATGTCTTCGGAATGCCCTGAAAATGTACTATATCCCAGCGAAAGCGGCATATTTTAAACTTAATATTTACCCGCTACAGGGCAGAAAGTGTTGTTTTTGCATTTTGAAGAAAATGTATTGTTTAATTTTTTGTTTAAATACACTTAATATTTTTCAGATGTAGAAAAAACATTCAGGTTTTACCTAAAAAGATGTGTTCACAGTAAAAAGTTCAATAAGTGGCTTGATGTTTATTTTTAATACGTTTTATTATATTTTTAAACTTTGAAAACGATCTCCTGAAAAATCAAGTTTTTTGATTTATGACGTTGTTGAAAGGAGTGGGCGACATATATAAAAATATTGACAATGAGACATACATATATTCAAAAATTTTTTTAATTTTTTTTTTAAATTTTATTTATTTCTTTAGTTAGCTTATATTACACTAATATAAACTATTATTTACACTTAATTTTACATCATATATATACAATATTTACATCTACTTACAGTAAACAAAACTTTTATTTTTAATTTCTTTCAGACTCTTTTCATTCTTCATATACTCAGGCATCTCTTACATTTTCAAACATTAAACTTATAACCTTATACATTAAACAATTTTGTGACTCGGTTTTTTTCAACAATGGCAGTTTTATTTTAACTGTATTGAAGAGAAGATACATTTTTGACAGCTTTTGCTCTCCACACACCGCACACCTCATCTTGACTAAAATCTCCTCAAAATATTGCTTTTTAACAAATGAGAAAAAAACCAAAGGAGTTTTACACTCTGGTAGCTTTGGCATCTATGTGAAAAAAAAATATACCGAAAATAATTTCTTCGCTTGTTAGAGTTGAATCAATTAGATATGATTAAAACACCATATAAAAGAATCAATGATGACACTGTAAAATGTGTTATTCAGTCAATTGTGAAAGCTTTTCATCTTATTCTGTGTCTCTGGACATACAAAGGGTGGTTAGTTTCCCTAATTGACGCTAGAGGTGTTATAAAATTTTTAAATCATAATATTAAAATTGGCTTTCATTGATTTCACGGTTTAGGCAAATTACTATTTTAGCTAAGGGGATAAAATCATCGCATATCAGAGGACCGGGATTCAAAAGAATTTGATGAAGATTGAGGAAAACTTAGTTATTTGGTTGGGTGAGGAGTCGAAATAATCGGCGGCTATGTATGTCCGCCTCCGTAGTGTAATGGTCAGCATGCTCGGCTACCGTTCTGGAGGACCCGGGTTCGATTCCCAGGGGGGGGTAAAATAAATATGAGTGATTTTTTCACTGTAATATTTATTCAATATTACCCTGGACACCTGAAGCGGAGGGTTGATCACCTTTCCTTCATGTGTAAACGATGAAGATAACACTGCGTTTATATGACGCAGTGCCCTATGCACCATTGGGGTGCGGAAAGGGTTTTTATTATTATTTATTATGTATGAGGGGATGCATGAATGTGGAAGAGGCAAAGAATGTTTGCAAAGACAGAGTACTGTGCCGTTCTATTCTCTCTGCCTACCTCTGCGGAGAAGCGGTCTGATGGTTAGTTAGTAAGTTTATAAAATATGCCACAATGTATCAGTAAAAAACATTTTTTAAACACTTTTTCTCTTCATAATTCAAGATTCAAGATTTTTTTGTGCATTTTATATCCTATTTATTTCAGAACAAACATTTCTGGAGGTAATTAAATAGACTTATAAATAAATAAATTAGGATGAAAAAGAAGTATGTCTTTTATGCCGCTATTTCTTCGATTCGTAAATTAATAAACCGAATTCCTTTCAATCTGACCAACAAAATTTAAATTAAATTCATTTTACTTTTTCTTTTTGCAGAGCGATTGTGTTATCCCTTCAAACCCCAAGAACAACCACCCGGAAAGAATATTATCCGTGTCAACTCAGAGCTCCAGGATAACAAAATACTCCATGAATAATGACAACACGATTCTGGAGACCATTCTGTCCAGCGAAACACACACCATGAAGTTAGTTGCGAAGCAGGAAGCTGGAAACATGGCTAATGTCATCCAGAAGGTCGTAATTTATGATAGTAAACAAGGGGAAGCTTTGACTATGAAAGGGGAAACAGTGAAGGCGGTGATAGCAGAGTTAGTGGAAAAGGGAGAAAATTTAAAGGAGCAAGGATTACAAACTGTCAGAGAAAATCCACAGTGTCAAGATGACTGCCCCACGGTAATAATTCATTATTTCTAACAGATCTAAATCTGATCTACACTAAATATAAGATCTATACTAAAAAAATTAGAAAAATCATGGTTACTCTCTACAGTTGCATGTTTTTGGTTCAAATCGAGCATAGATGCCGCTGCGAACTCATACATAAAGTAATATGTGAATTATATGATAAAAACTGTAGTGAAAAATCAGTTATATTTATTGACATCTCAACATAGATGGAAAATAATATGGATATGGAAGTCTGGGCATTTACGGGGCTTACGACTGTCATAGGCTGGTTGAAGTGATCACTTTACACACATCGCTCACTCCTTTCAAGAACTTTCAATGTATTAAAAATAAATATCAAGCCACTTATTGAACTTTTTACTCTGCAACAGATCTTTTTAGGTAAAACCTGAAGGTTTTTTTCTCCATTTGATAAATATTTAGTATATTTAAAAAAATAACTAAACAATACCTTTTCTTTAAAATGCAAAAACAACATTTCTGCCCTGTAGCGGGTAAATATTAAGTTAAAAATATGCCGTTTTTGCTGGGATATAATACATTTTTTGGGCATTCCAAAAACACGCATAACTGAAAATTGACGATTTTTGAAATATGATGTTGTTAAAAAAAGTGAGCGATAAAGTAAGTATTTGCAAACTTTTTTCATTTCCATCTTTTTGTTTTTTAATTTTCTGTTATAATCAAATATTTGTAGTTTATATTAGCACTTTTAATCTTATTTTATTTCCTGATAATATCTGTTGTATTCTTGCCAGGCCAGAACCAGACTTTCATATTCATCTTCACCTATGTTGAGATGTCAAAAAATAATATAAAATAACTCCTAATTGGAGGTAATCCAGATTTGTGAACACTCAAAATATTGTATCTGTGTTTTAGTTGAGTAAGCTAATAAAGGATAACAGAGACGTCTTGAAGTCTCCCTCTCTAGGGACCATAAAGTCGGCCACAATCTTCATAAAAATGCTGAATGTTGCCAGGCAAGCAAGAACTGATGAGATCTATAATGCTTTGAAGGGGATAAAAAACAAAGAAATATTGTAAGTATTTTTTTCCCTACAATTTGACTAAAAACTAACCAATGGTGCCCTATGCACCATCGGGTGGGGTTAAGGGTTAGAGGAAGGTTTATGTTCTGCAATAAAACTGCTTATATAAAATTCTTAACAATTTTTTGGACAGCCCTGATCTCCTAAATCAAATAAAGCTTAGCGTGCGTCAAAGAGGTACTAGGCAAAAATCTGTATTTGCAGTATTTGTACATAATGGAAACTATGCCATGTTCTCTCCGATTCCGCGGCTTCACATGTTAGCCAATGCTTTTGAAAGTATAGATTTATTTAAAATATTGTTATCCACCTTGAAATCTGTACTTTCTCAGCATTTCTTCTCCATGTTATAATGGATAAATTTAAACGTTATGTTTCACTCTCTCTTGCTGCTCGCCGATAGTGTTTGAAGGAGATGTGTATTTACAAGTGCTTACTACTTGCTATTTTATTATGATTTTATGTTATAAGCCTATTTTTGTTATAAGACTTTTTGTTTCTCTATTAGTGTATTCATTAGTGTATTTTTTATTTTTATATTAGTTACTGTAATATATATTTGTATTATCTTAAAGGCTTCAGCCGTTTAATAAATAAATAAATGAATAAATATTACAATGGAACCCCGAAAATCCGAACTAATTGAGTCTGTGGCCGGATTTGGAAAAGTTTGGATTAGCTGAGAAATTTATAATAAAGTATATATATATTCATAGTACTTTACACTACAGCAGTTGTATGTGCCGCCCTATGCCACCTAATATTCAACTTTTTACATTTCAATCTAATATTACAGTACTCGAGTAGCAATACAGGTACAGTACTTTATACTTTTCATTAATTTTTAAACAAAATTTTTTCTTCTTCTAATCCTTATCGGCACCCAATGGTGCATAGGGCACTGCATCTTTTTGACATAGTGTTATCTTGATTGTTACTTACACGAAGGCAAGGTGATCCCTCCTGCGCTTCAGGGACCAGTCCAGGGTAATATTAAACAAACATTAGAGTATAAAATCACTAACATTTATTTTCAACCCCCCTGGGAATCGAACCCGGGACCTCCAACACGGTAACTAAATACGCTAACCATTACACCACGGAGGCAGACAAAATTAAACGAAATTAGGTTATATATACTTATTTTATATTATAATAAATGTTGTTCTTCAGTCATTGCATTTAAAAAAATATATTTTCCTACAAATATTAGTTTTTAAAATTTGTTAGGATTTCCCAGGATTTTTAGGTGTTCCACTGTAGTAGTATGGACTTACATTTATTATTTTTATATTTACCTTTGATTTTGTATTTTTTGTTGTAATGACATATTCCAGGCAGCCACTGTGCGACCTGGTTGGCTTCACGCAGACTGTAGCTGCCCACCAAGCAGCCAAGAAGTTCTTCCATTTCGACAGTGAATATGATGTGGACAATACTGAGCGTTACCTCTGGGCGTTATCTATAGGATCTAATCCACAGGTATACCTATCTTAAATTTGTCCATCTCTGTAGTGTAATGGTCAGCACTCTCGGCTACCGTTCTGGAGGTCCCGAGTTCGATTCCCAGGGGGGGGTAAAATAAATATAAGTGATTTTTTCACTGTACTATTTTTTTCAATATTACCCTGGACTGGTACCTAATGCGGAGGGCTGATCACCTTTCCTTCATGTGTAAACGATCAAGATAACACTGCGTTTGTATTACGCAGTGCCCTATGCACCATTGGGGTGCGGATAAGGGTTTTATTATTATTATTATGAAATTTGTACATATCCAACCTTAAATAAGACATGCTATGTATTGTTTTTTTTTTCGTTAAAAAAAGGAAAACTAATATTTTAAATCTAACAAACTAACTAACCATCTAGCCGCTTCCTCGCAGGGGTAGGCAGAGAGAATAGAGCACAGCACGGATCTGTGTATTTTTTTTTTCACATAATCTTCACCTCTTCCACATTCCTGCATCTCCTCATATATATCCAACGGTTATTCCAATTCCCGAACTGATCACTTTCAAGTTTTCCTCGGTCTTCTTCTGCATTTCCAACTTCACTCACCTCATACCTCACCCCGCAAGGTTTAGGCAGAAAGAATAGAATACCACACCAATCTTTCTTCTCAAACAATCTTCATGCCCAAACCATCTCAACACACTGTTAATATAATTAATATGAAAGAAAATCCTCATCCTGTCTTGCATTCTTTCCTTATATCACCATTCGAACATCTATCATACATCATTTTGCCGCTGCATTCAATCTACTTTCATCCTTCTTTTGCCAACTCCATGCTTCACTTCCATACATTACTTACTTACTTCAGCCTTCTTATTGTGTCTAGTATTGATAAAGGCCTCCCTCTTGGACTTCCACAGTTCTCTGTTGGAGGCGATTCTCTTCCAGTGCAGGCCCGCCACATTCCTAATATCACCGGACCATCTTGTTTGGGGCCTACCCATGCTTCTAGGCCTCCAGTCTAGCATTTTTTTCGTCCATCTATCCTCAGACATAGGTGCCACATGACCTGCCCAGTTTCACTTTTGTTCCGCGATTCTTTGAGCCGATTTTTGCCGATTCTATGCATTCGGGTTGGAATCAGGACTCAATTGTTTACATATATCGCTCACTCCTTTCAAGAACATCATAAATAAAAAACTCGATTTTTCAGGAGAACGTTTTTAAAATTTAAAAATATAATACAATGTATTAAAAATAAATATCAAGCCATTTATTGAAATTTCAACTGTGCAACAGATCTTTTTAGGTGAAACCTGAAGGTTTTTTCTCCATTTGAAAAATATTAATTATATTTAAAAAAATAATTAAACAATACCTTTTCTTCAAAATGCAAAAACAACACTTTCTGCCCTGTAGCGGGTAAATATTAAGTTAAAAATATGCCGCTTATGCTGGGATACAGTATATTTTCTGGGCATTCCGAAAACATGCACACCTGAAAATTGACGATTTTTGATTTATGACGGTCTTGAAAGGAGTGAGCGATATGACTAATTGTTTTACCTAAATGGTTCATGTTTGATTTTTTTCAGGAGGAAGTCATTTACGACATTTTAAAGCTTTCGGAGAACACAAACCTTCCCGCAAAACTGACTGAGACTCTCATCCTTACAGTCAGCGCGATGGCCAACAAATTGTCACAGCTACCCGGACATGGTTTCAGACACAAGGTAACTTAATTGAATCTTTCTATAACCTTTAAAATGGAAAGAAAAGAGTTGTTCCGGATGGCGCTGGACCGCGAAGCCTTTGCCATAGCGATCGCCAACGTTGGAGAGACCTAAAAAGGCACACGAAGAAGAAGGTAACCTTTATCCTTTTAATGCTTGTCACCGAGCAGTGTTCGCGGATGACGCATGTGTCGTATCGCGCTAACCCGAGCACTGCTTGCGTGTTTTGATTTCTTTGCGTTACACAAGATAAACAACCAATCAAGCCACTTATTGAACTTTTTACTGTGCAACAGATCTTTTTAGGTAAAACCTGAAGGTTTGTTCTCCATTTGAAAAATATTTAATATATTTCAAAATATAATTAAACAATACCTTTTCTTCAAAATGCAAAAACAACACTTTCTGCCCTGTAGCGGGTAAATATTAAGTTAAAATTATGCCTCTTTTGCTGGGATATAGTACATTTTCTGGGCATTCCGAAAACACACACAACTGAAAATTGACTTTTTTATGACGTTGTTGAAAGGAGTGATCGATATAGCATTACTTTTGTCATTTCAGGTTGTCGAAAAAGTAATGAATTCAATCACTTATTATTTGGAATCATGCACCGACAATGACTGCCGTGTCAAATACATCAGAGCCCTTAAAAACATGCAACATCCCGATTCCGTAAAACTGCTGCTGAAGCAAGTCGAAGATGGCCAGAGGGCTGTAGCGGTCACGGCGATGAAGGCCTTGCGGGCCATGCCGAAGTCTTACTGGAGCGAAGACGTGTTGAAGACCTGCACAAGGATATTTTACCAGCTGCCGAAGAGATTCGATTCCAGTTGCCGGGCTCTCGCCGTTGACATCATCTTGGAATCCGGACCCTCGGCGGACGTCTTGAGGGAGCTACTGCAAGTCCTGACGAGGAACGAGAAAGAATATGAAGTGAAGCAGTTCTTGCTGCAAAAAATATTGATGATTGCCGATAATTGCCCGAAATTTAACAAAATGGTTACCGATATTTTGAAGAGCGATACAAAGTTGAATAATTGGCATGTTTTAGGACAAAGAGGTAAATTGTATGTTTTTTCTAAACCCTTATCTGTACCCGATGGTGCATAGGGCACTGCTTCATATAAATGCAGTGTTATCTTGATCGTTAACATATGAAGGAAAGGTGATCAGCCCTCCACTTCAGGTACTAGTCCAGGGTAATATTGAATAAATATTAGAGTGAAAAATCACCTCTCCTGGGAATCAAACCTGGGACCTTCAGTATGGTAGCCAAGCAGGCTGACCATTACGCTATAGAGGCAGAATTGTTTTTTAATGAAATTTGTTTGTTTACTTATCTATATCCGCTCCCTATGTGGAGCATCTGGAGTCCACAAACTGCCTCCAGGGTCTGTCGGCTCCCAGCTTCCTTGCATCCTCCCAAGTCAGATCCACGTCCTGAAAGTCAGATGAGAACTGCCGACGGATTGTCAGCAGTGGAAGTCCTGGGGGGCAGGAACCTGATGCTTCCTCCTTTTGTTTTTTAAAACACATTCACATTGCTGATCATATCAGTCTATGGAATGCGTAGCATTCTACGATGTACCCACATTTGGAATGTTTCAAATCATTTTTAGCTGATCTTGAGGATCCACGATACAACTCAGTTTAAAATTACCGACCAAACACACTTGGTCTTCAATGAGTACAAATTTGATCTCCAGACAGCCTTCATACTGTAAATAAGATTTCTTCTTATTTTTCATTAACCCTAGAAAGCTAAACATTCGTCCACACTGTCGTGTGGACGAATGTTTAGCTTTCTAAACATTCGTCCACACGACAGTGTGGACGAATGTTTAGAATGTGCGGCCAAACTATGTATGATAGATGTTTGAATGGTGAAATAAGGGAAGAATGAAAAACTGACTAATTGGGTTTTAGCTTAGTCTGTTTGCTGAAGGCATGTATACACGATTGCGGGATGTTGTCGTCGCCACTGTGTCACCAACACACCCACATTCCTCACAATAAATAAGATGGCTTTCAGGTCGGCCTATTTGCCGGGGGCATGTATACACGATTGCGCCCCTTTCCGAGAAAGTCAAGTGCACTTTCTTCCCCGTGTGGTTTTTTATTATTTTTTTTTACCTCACATACTAAAATAAGAGTTTCTGCTTAATAAAAAGTTTCTTTACATCTCACCAATAGGTGTCTCTAGTGAAGTTCTAGTGATTCAAGAACAAGGTTTCTAAATTGGTTCATATATATAGAACTTCCAAGAATTTAAGTAGTGTGGTTGTCAATAATGGGTAGAATTGGTGAATGTTACACGTGTGTAAAGTGATCACTTAAACCAGCCTATGACGGTCGTCAGCCCCGTAAATGCCCAGACTTCCATATTCTTCTTCATCTTTGATGAGATGTCAAAAAATAATAAACCAAACATAAGTGCCATGAAACCAATTCCTATTTTAAATTTTAATTTTTACATTTTTAATTGCGTAGTCCGCCTGACGAAAGTTTAGATACTTTGTATCTACAAATTTAGTTAAGTTATCTAAAATCATAACCACTTATATACATATATCTTGATAATGCTAACGTTTTTTTTAAATTAGGGGATAGATAAATTGTAATTTTTTTGGGGTGTGTTTTAGGACTGACGACGGCTTTCTCCCGGTCCTTCATGAGAAGCCAGTGGACCAACGGATCCCTCGTCTCCATCCAGGAGATCTCGGGAGGTTTGCTGAAGCGAGGACACGTTGATGTAGTGATAGACTCAGAAGGAGAGAGAAAGGAACTGTTTAGCGTAAGTTTTATTCAATTCAATCAATTCAAGATTCATTTTATTTTTTTGACACCTGAAGACATTCATTCTCTATACACTTGCAGATAATCAATTCTTGTTACAATATAAATTTATGTTTTTATGCAGTATTTTATTGTACATGTAACATATCGCTCACTCCTTTCAAGAACGTCATAAATCAAAAAACTTGATTTTTCAGGAGAACGTTTTTAAAGTTCAAACATAAAATACAATGTATTAAAAAAAATATCAAGCCACTTATTTAACTTTTTACTATGCAACAGATCTTTTTAGGTAAAACCTGAATATTTTTTTCTCCATTTGAAAAATATTGTGTATATTTAAAAAAATAATTATACAATACCTTTTCTTCAAAATGCAAAAATAACACTTTCTGCCCTGTAGCGGGTAAATATTAAGTTAAAAATGTGCCGCTTTTGCTGGGATATATGTAGTACATTTTCTGGGCATTACGAAAACATGCACAACTCAAAATTGACGATTTTTGATTTATGACGTTCTTGAAAGGAGTGAGCGATATATAACTTATTTATGGATTAATTTTTAAATCAAACACAGATTTTTTGATATTATTTTTCGACATCTCATCAAAGATGAAGAAGAATATAGAAATCTGGGTATATAAGGGGCTTACAACCGTCATAGGCTGGTTTAAGTTATAACTTTACACACGTGTAACATTCACCGATTCTACCCATGATTGACAGTCACACTACAAATCAAATTCTTGGAAGTTCTATGTATATATATGATCCAATTACGAAACATTGTAAAAGAACTACTAGAATTTTTACTAGTGACATCTATTAGTGAGACGAAGAAGCTTTTTTATAGAGCAGAAATTCTTTTATTTGTTAGTTGAGATGTCAAAAAAATAACATGATAAATAACTCCTATAATTGGAGATAATCCTGATTTGTGAACAAGTATTTAGACACACTCAAAATGTATTGAAAAGAAGCACGGAGTTCGGGAACGAAGGATGAAAGTAGACTGAATGCAGTTAAAATGCGATCTCTCAGACGAATGTGCGGCCAAACTATGTATGATAGATGTTTGAATGGTGAAATAAGGGAAGAATGAAAAACTGACTAATTGGGTTTTAGCTTAGTCTGTTTGCTGAAGGCATGTATACACGATTGCGGGATGTTGTCGTCGCCACTGTGTCACCAACACACCCACATTCCTCACAATAAATAAGATGGCTTTCAGGTCGGCCTATTTGCCGGGGGCATGTATACACGATTGCGGGATGTTGTCATCACCACTGTGTTACCAACATACCCACATTCTTTACAATAAATAAGATGGCTTTCAGCTCGGCCTGTTTGCCGGGGGCATGTATACACGATTGCGGGATGTTGTCATCACGACTGTGTTACCAACTCACCCACATTCCTTACAATAAACAAGCCCGATTGGCGTTCCAGCTCGGCCTGTTTGCCGGGGGCATGTCCAGCTTCATGAGCGGCGGAGGCGAGGAGGGCGCGGGGGCGGACGACGAGACAGCCACGGCCGGGATGGAGCTCACGGTGCTCGGGGTGCAGGTGCGCCCGTTCACCTTCTTCTCTGGCCAGGGGGAGCTCATGGGGCACCTGTGGGCCGGCACTGCCAGCGACCGCACCACGGCCTTCCAGGTATACTAACCTAACCCTCAATTACCAATCAACCAATTATTTCAGGAAGCTGAACTTTTGGTCCACCTCCGTAGCGCAGTGGTCAGCGCGTTTGGCTACCGTGCTGGAGGTCCCGGGTTCGATTCCCAGGGGGGCAAAATAAATATGGCCGATTTTCACTCGCATATTTATTTTATATCACCCTGGACTGGTTCAAGAACGTCATAAATCAAAAAACTTGAGTTTTCAGGAAAACATTTTTGAGGTTTAAAAATATAATACAATGTATTAAAAATAAATTACTAGCCACTTATTGAACTTTTTACTGTGCAACAGATCTTTTTAGGTAAAACCTGTAGGTTTTTTCTCCATTTGAAAAATATTTAGTATATTTAAAAAAAGTAATTAAACCATACCATTTCTTCAAAATGCAAAAACAACACTTTCTGCCCTGTAGCGGGTAATTATTAAGTTAAAAAAAAATGCCTCTTTTGCTGGGATATAGTACATTTTCTGGGCATTCCGAAAACATACACAACTGAAAATTGACGATTTTTGATTTATGACGTTCTTGAAAGGTGTGAGCGATATTTATGCATTGATTTAAAACATAATATTAATAATAATCAGAATTTATCAGGTACATCGGAGGTATTTTGTGAATATCAGAAACAAATTCGCATATAAAATGCGCGTGAAGAGTGTGCGGGAACCGCGACACTACATCCGCATCTCGTCTGGTTGGTTGGAAGATATTGCTTCACGCAATAAGCCCACCATCGTATTTATTTATTTTTTGTACATGAAGTTTAAATTTAATATTTGACTCTCTCCAGACTATATCGCTGCTCAACGACTATTCGGAGTGGATCACTCTGGGAAACGGAGTGACCGCTGAGCTGAGTCTACTGGGAGCCGTGTCCTTCGATCTGGCAGCTCAAATACAACTCTCCATGTGGAGCCGGGTGGCTCACTCCCTTGTAGAGAAGCAGTAAGCACAATTTTAACCCTCATATCGTATTCAGGTCAAATCTCGATATTACGAACTTCACGGGACCAAAAAAATATTTCGATATAATGAAAATTCGTTACACTGGATGTATAAGATATGACCCATTTTAAATTTATTTTATCGCTATATTATACCCACTCTTATGAGAAAATTAAAATTAGTTATTACTGTTACACTACACCCGATTTTCCGGCCAGTGATCGATACAATATAGGTACCTACCTACGTACTACAGGACATAACACAAATGAAACTATGATTTTCAAACTGTGAGACTTTATTGGAAAAAAGAAATTTATTAGCAATGAAAGAAAAGTGAATTAAAAAGCAAATTAAATAGGTTTTTAATTTTTGATAAAAAAAATCGGAATTTTTCTTTTGGATAGAAATCTGAAAACAATGTTTTAAAATGAATTGTAGCATCATTTTAAAATTTTTAAAAAAGTTCGTTATTCTGAGATTGGCTTCGCGACATTGATTTTTGGTTCAGTACATTTAAAATGGAAGTTTTCCGGGGACGAATTGCAGATTCGTTATACTGGAAATTTCGTTAATTCGGTATTCGCTGCAAAGAGATTTGACCTGTATCTGGTTTTGGTATAACTAAATCAGTATAAAAACTTGCAAAGGAAAATTTGGAAGACAGCCAATAGCTAATTTAAAATATGACAAATTTAAGGAATATTTTATGCAAAAAACGTGTAGTGATCTAGTTTGTTAACGCATTATTGTTGGGTGGTTTTTTCATTCACGCTGACCCTAATTAGTATACTATTATAACTAACCCTTATTGTGCTGAGCTTATTTTCACATATTTTGCATGCTTTCTATTATGTGTAAGGGACATATCAAACTAATAAATAATAAATAATAAATAATAAAACCCTTATCCGCACCCCAATGGTGCATAGGGCACTGTGTCATATTAACGCAGTGTTATCTTAATCGTTTACACATGCAGGAAAGGTGATCAGCCCTCCGCTTCAGGTACCAGTCCATGGTAATATTGAATAAATATTACAGTGAAAAAATCACTTATATTTATTTTACCCCCCTTGGGAATCGAACCCGGGACCTCCAGAACGGTAGCCGAGCGTGTTGACCATTACACTACAGAGGCGGACAAATAGGACGACAACATATCAAACTACTCAAATAAAACAATTTTTTTTACTATAAGTGTATTTATTTAATTGCTTTGTAACTGTATTTATATAAAACTGCACAATAGCCGGTATTCCGCACTTATACGCATTACTAGAGAGTCCATCTATCGACGGTTCGCACTCTAAGGGTTAAAGTCGTAAACTAATCACAAGTTAACAACATTTTGAGTGTGTCCAAATTCTCATGTGTGTGATTATAATCCAGGATTCGGACCTCACATACTAATATAAGAGTTTCTGCTTAGTAAAAAGCTTCTTTACATCTCACCAATAGATGTCTCTAGTGAAGTTCTAGTGATTCAAGAACCAGGTTTCTAAATTGGTTCATATATATAGAACTTCCAAGAATTTGAGTAGTGTGGTTGTCAATAATGGGTAGAATTAGTGAATGTTATACGTGTGTAAAGTGATCACTTAAACCAGTCTATGACGGTCGTCAGCCCCGTAAATGCCCAGACTTCCATATTCTTCTTCATCTTTGATGAGATGTCAAAAAATAATACTAATCACAAGTTACCGCAAACCCAATTCTGATCTGTACAATGGCATCTTTCGCGCTCTGCCAAAAGTAAGCAAATAAAACGCTTATAAGCGTCTCTCGCTCTACTAACAGTATGTAAAAGACGCTTTTAAGCGTTTCCTGCAAACAATGTGTCAACTCATTGGTTATGGGTGAAGTTTGTTAAACAAATGTAATTCGGTGCGGGCGATATTAGATATTCGCAAATTTGATTATTTTGTCCGCCTCCGTAGTTTAGTGGTTAACACGCCAAGCTACCATGCTGGAGGTCCCGGTTTCGATTCCCAAGAGGGTAAAAATAAATATTTGTGATTTTTAAGTCTAATGTTTATTTAATATGACCCTGGACTGGTACCTGAAGCGGCAGGCTGATCACCTTTCCTTCGTGTATTTAACGATCAAGATAACACTGCTTCTATACGATGCAGTGCCCTATGCACCATTGGGGGGGTGCGGATAAGGGTTAGAAGAAATTTGTATGTGGGAACAAGGAGTACATTACATATACTGAGAAACTGCACAAAACATAGTAATTTTTGAGTTAAGAGATTGTTTATTTTACTCTATTTTCTGACCTTTGTATGCCATGTCACTTGAGAGTAATCGTCCCTGTCATGGGCAGCTCTAAACAGCACCTTGACGGTTCTGATCCTCGTCCAATTTCGTTCTGCCTTCTGCCCACACCTCGTCGACCCTCTATTTCGCTTTTAATGATTGGTTGCAATAGTTTGTACTTCTCTGCTCTGCTTAGAGTAAAGAAGTACGAATACAGATGGAATGTGTTCTGGACTTTGATATCAGTCAGCAACTGTCTTCCTTCTCTTGATCTTTGGAGCACTTTGGAGCACTTCGCGTCGCTGACCATATTGGTCCATGGAATGCGTATCAATCTATGATGCAGCAATTTCGAATGCCTCTAACCGGTTCATAGTGCTGATTTTGCTATCCATGATTCAACCCTGTATAAAAGCACTGACTATATATTCCGGAGCCATCCAGGAGATCTGTCTGCTGCCCACACCTCATTGACCTTATATACTACTTCCTAAAGGTGACAGATTTGAAGAGTTCTACTATGCTGATGAAATCAGTCAAATTTCTTCCAAAAAGATATTGTTTCTGAACGATATATCGCCCTCATTTCAGTGCTGGGATCGCAGTGCAAGGCCTGCTCCGCGCCGACTCCTCGTTTGTCCGCTCGCAAGTGGAGTTCATCCTGGCCGCGGAGCCCAAGTTGGACCTCGTCTCCGACCTGGACTTCTACAACACCAACTCTCTCTGCATGCAGCTGCAGCAACCCGACACCACCTTCAAGTAAGAAGCATTAACTTAAAATAGCATTTCTTGAATGTTTTTCGCAGATACTTTGTGGCACATTTTATAAACTTTATAAAATAAAACAACTTTGTTTTAACCAATTTTTATTGGTACAATTTTTCCAACCGGTTTCGACAAGAACCTTGTCATCATCAGGGTTTATATACTAAATTCTAAAACATTGAAATACTCATAGTTAATTACCCTTCCCTTACAATACCAAAAACTACCACGCACTACTTCGGAATTGACGTATTCGCTACGCAATGCATAATAAAAACAACATTTATCCCATTTTTTACATCATATTTTCATATGGTGTAGGGAGTGCGCGGAAGTTTACTCAGAATATGTGAACAGAGATTTTGACACTGCTAATTTAATTCATTTTAATATATGTTTTATAAATTTTTATTTTAACAAATATATGTATATATATATATATATATATATATATATATATATATATATATATATATATATATATATATATATATATATATATATATATATATATATATATATATATATATATATATATATATATATATATATTTATATATATATATATTTAAATAAATATATATATATATATATATATATATTTAAATATTCTTTTTCAGGCACAATATTTACAAAGTGGAGAGGATACCGGGAAGTAAACACAAGCTGAGGAAGTCCCAATACAAAACCGTCCATCTTCCGGGCAAAACGTACGCCTTAAACCAGAAAAATAATGAAATGTGCAATCTCATACATAATAAGTAATATGTAGTGGCAAACATCTACCAACATAACGTCGTGTGTGAATGAATCTCTTATCAAAACAAATGATTTTGATCAATTCGCAAGTCAAGAACAATTTTTTATTATTTTTTTTTAACCTTTTTAGTGCTGAGATTTTTTCTCTATGTGTGTACATTTTTTTGTTATTGGCAAAAATGGTCCTTTTCATTAGGTGTGTACGAAATCAATGATATTTTTCTCAATTATTGACCGATTTTTGTTTTTCTTTCTGGTATTAATGTAGAATATATCAAACTACTCAACTAAAAGAGCATTTTGTAATAAACATACTTATAAATATAATAAATGCAATTTGAGAAAAAGCAGAATTTTTATTCTGAAATTTGCTCGCCCTCAGAGTTTTCACTATCGATACACATCGTCCGGTTGGTAAACATTGTAATTTTGTTGTCACTATAAGTACTTTGAGTATTAACAAACATTTTCATGCAATGTGTGACAATCGCTTTCAACATCACTTTTGTATGAATCCGAAATTGTAAGGGAGAAAAAAATTGTTTAAAAAAATGTGTTTCTATTTTTCACTAAAAGTTAGTCAAATATGTTTACTTGTAAATATTATCACATTGTTGTCAGGCGGTTTTTTCATAAAATTCTTCTTAATCTTCTTCTTTTTGTAGATCCTAGGGATCTGTTTGTGCCTCCGCATGTCGCTCTTGGGATATTGACTCCCAGCTGTCTTTCCATCTTTTCGGATGTCTGCCTGGGGGTTTGCGTCCTTCAGGGGGTTGCCTTGGAGGACGATACGTGGAAGTCTGTTTTCATTTTACTTTCTATTCTCATGTGTTTGTTCCTCCACACCGAGTTTCTGAGGCATCCTGATATAACTGCAGCCTTGTTTATTTGTTTCCGAGGTTCACTATATAGATCACATTTTTCATAAACTTCGACCCTAATTATACTCGGGCAGTCTGCCGCCCTCCCCTCAGTATACTAATAGTAACCGAAAACCCAATTCCCATTGGAACAATGTTTTTTTGTATCTCTCGTGCCTTTCTTAAAGTAAGCAAATAGAACAATAGAACTCTTATAAACGTCTCCCGCTCTCTATCAACGTATCAAAGACGCTTCAAAGCGTTTCCCGCAAACAATGTGTTATTGACGAATCAGAACTTGTAAGACATGCTCACTATGACACTTCTTTCCATCTATACCAGGGTCAGTAAATCGATTCTCAGCACTCCAACGGTTAAAATATTATATATGTGTAAAACATGCCATTGAAAAAAATATATTTTGTGATTTTTGTATTGTTTTTTTCATATAATAATTATTGTGTTCTCAATTTCATTATGTTAACGTATGATTGGATTAATTTTACTGCATGAATGAACGTATAATTTGTCTAGTCGTTTGAATTTCAATAGGGTCTTTTAAAAAAACTAACTAACTAACTAACCATCACGCCGCTTCCCCGCAGGGGTAGGCAGAGAGAATAAAGCGCCACACCACTCTGTCCTTGTAAACATTCTTCGCCTCTTCCACGTTCATGCATCTCCTCATACATACCCGCCGATTGTTGCCGACTCCTAACCTGACCACTTTCAAGTATTTGGCATACCTGATTGTGCCATGTTTTTCTCGGTCTTCCTCTGCTTCTTTTCCCAATAACATTCGCCTTTTCAGGGTCTTTTCAAATGTACAGTAAAATATTAAAAATATATTGAATACTAGCTTCACCCAACCATGCACTTTAGTGGCTTACTCCCGTCAGGTAAAAAAAAATTATGTATCAAAATAAACATTGTATAAAAGTATAAAAATCATGTTTGATACTTTTTTTACAAGGCTCAAAACATAATTTTATACATTGTCAATAAATAACTGTATGTAATATTATCATCTTTGTACTTATTTTCCATTATTTTTCATAAAATACCTGAAAAGACCCTATTTTAATTTGTTTTTTCCTAGCTTTTGACCTTTCTTCACTTATAACAACCGAAACCAATTTATTTATTGTAATTTTTTTTACATATCAAATCTAATCTCTAAATAATTTAATGTATTATACATTGAAGTCTTTGAAAAATAAAGGAAGTAAGTTTGATTTATTGATTTGGCGTTTAATTTGTAGAACTCCATTTTAATTTATGTATTAATTTTAAATCAAACACAGATTTTTTGAGTCTACTAAGTTGACTCAAAAAATCTGTGTTTGATTTAAAATTAATACATAAAAATGAAGTAAGTTTGAATTGAATTTATGTATATAATTTCTTTTCTTCTAGTTTAATTAATTTAAGTAGATGAAAAATAGCACAATTGTGATAAAAACATTCCGTATTTGATGTTCATTGAAAAAATGCTTATTCATATTCATAAATTATTAACTACTACATTCCATATAGATTTTCACTATTTTCTGAATTGATTCATTATTAAATTTCATAGATGCAGTGCGTGCACAACACTGCCTACATGCTTTTTCTATGTACATACATGTGTGGCTCATGATCCATCTCATCATCAATTTATCATTTTTCTTCTCATATAACCTCATCATAACCTCCACTCTACCACAACTTGATTCCTATTTTCAAACACAAGCCGCTTAGGCTTATCTGAAAAGAGTATGAATTGAAAAACAGTACATGCTCGATTTTCCTGATTTAAGCGAATTATCCGGAAATCAGGAAAAAATCTCACTACTGAAAAATATTTAATAAAAACAAATATATTTCGCAATAATACTTATAATGTCAAAACATGTTTTGTGAGCTGAGGATATTTGTTTTCTGCAGTGGTAAAAAGTATCCCACTTTTATGCCATGTTTATGGCATAAAATATTTTCCGTAATAAATTCCTTAAATAATAATCTTTAATTAGTTCCAAAAATTTGAGTAATGTGGGTTGTCAATCATGGGTAGAATGGTGAATGTTACACGCGTGTAAAGTAATCACTTAGCCAGCCTGACAAGTTATAAGCCCTGTTAACACTAGACTTCCATATTCTTCTTCATCTATGATGAGATTTCAAAATGCATGTACAAAGATTAAAATATATTTGTGAAACTTTTTCGGTTGTTCCCGGTTTTTAGATTGAGTTCGGTTAGCCGTGGTTTAACTGTGTTTGTGAATACCATTAAAATACAATTGTTTTCTCAATGAATAATGAATCTCCTTTAATAAAATGACCAATTTTATAAAATAAAATATGTATTTTTTATATATAATATGTACATATCCAATATTATGGTTGTTAATAAAGTGTTTGGAAGTATAAATTGTTTGTTTCATTATCAACATAGTTTTATTAAAAACCCCTATTTTTTCAACTACATATATTTGGAGGCAGGCGCCG
Organism: Brachycentrus maculatus; assembly: GCF_059751285.1. Taxonomy (NCBI): domain Eukaryota; kingdom Metazoa; phylum Arthropoda; class Insecta; order Trichoptera; family Brachycentridae; genus Brachycentrus; species Brachycentrus maculatus. Next base: position 845,838 of record NW_028280923.1, read on the forward strand.
TGGCATAGTTGGGTAGACGCTCGACTGCGAAACTGGCATCGCGGGTTTGATTCCCGTCAATCGCTAAATAAATTCAAGAAAGATTAATTTTAAATTCGTCTGGGTGTTTGTAATGTGTTTTTCACATTTATCTTCCCTATCCTTACTATCCTACCTGCAGACAAGCCTGTAAAAGTAAGAGGCTTTGCAGGTTATTTCTTTTAACCTTTCCGGGAGTACGAAAATTGATGTCCGACTTTCTCTGGGGAGTGGGTTCTTTTTACATGAAAAATATTTTTTTTCATTTAAATGATGTATGATGAAGATAGAAATTATGTAAATATTTTTTTAAAAAAAAACACCTATTCGAAATATTTTTCAAATATGACGAAATTACACAAAAATATCCACAGATGTCATTGCTACAAGTTACA